>NC_140166.1:10975710-11250710 GCF_963971535.1 Notolepis coatsorum
GTTAAGTGGAAGGAAAGCCGACTTCGGCCAATTTATCTTAAATCCCGATAAATCGCCAAAGTCCTCAATCAACTTGAGAAGATGAGGCAATGCAGTGTTGGGGTTTTGCATAAACAGTATTACGTCGTCCGCATATAAACTAATTTTATGTTGTGTGCCCTTGATTACGATTGGTTCTATGGATTGGGATTGTCTTATATATTGTGCTAAAGGCTCTAATGATAAATCGAATAGTCCGGGACTAAGAGGGATTTCATAATTATCTTATAGACTTTGATTCTATTGTCACCATGTATGCTCATTGCTCACTACATGTATTTATTGCTCCAACTCCGCCGACTACAAACATGGGAACTCTCTAACCCCCTGTCCCCATCTCTCTGAGTGGCTGTCTCGTAGTGTTGACCAAGGAGGTGGATATATCGGGGTGATGGCCAAGATTGCAGTGACCCCCACATTGGTTATGTGCACCATTGAGGTCATGGATCAGCTTCATACCGTGTTCTGTCTGACCTACAATGTCTAAACCATGCCTGTTCTAGTTCATTGCTGGGTTAAGTACTTCTATTCTATTCACATGTATGCTTACTACATGTATCTATTCTATTCACATATATGCTTACTACATCTATTGCTATGTCCGCCCATCACAAACACGCAAACTGTCTAATGCCTGTCCCCGTCTCCCTGTCTCCCTGTGAGTGGACGTCCCGTGGTGATGGCCGGGAGGATGCGATCCTCTCTACGTTGCCCCCATACCTCAAATGGATCCGTCATCAGCTCTATTTTCAATCTTTCAAAATGTTCTTATGTACCCCAGTTGCTATTGCATGTACTTATTTGTGTTTCATTACACGTATAATTATGTACATACTTACCAACTGTTTCGCTTGTTTTATAGCAACACTACTATCACCGACATCTAAGAAGGGAGATCCCCCCTTGAACGTCCCTTCTAAGGTTTCTCCCCTCCACTTGCCTGTGGTGCTTTTTTCCTATTGCTAGGTTTTTAGTGAGTTTTTCCTTACCTTCGCGTGGGGTATGTCTGGGAGTGTTGCATTTATTTATGTTTACATTTTATTTTGGATTTCATGTTTTTTTTGTTTTGTTCTTGATTTATTGTGATCTTTCTTCTTGACGTGTGTTGTCGGGCCTTACAATTACAAATACATTTGATTTGACGTTTGAACCTCTTTCTCTCTCTCTCTCTCTCTCTCTCTCTCTCTCTCTCTCTGAACCTGTCTCTCTCTCTCTCTCTCTCTCACTCCTTCTGTATCTTCTAACTGCCTGTCTCTGGCTGGATTTCATCAATGGTAAAGTGTAACCTAGCTAACATGCCCTGGGCAGTCACATCTTAGCTTATAAACCTCTCTCTCTTTCTCTCTCTCTCTCTCTCTCTCTCTCTCTCTCTCTCTCTGTGCACATGCATGTGTTTCGGAGCGAGTGTTTTGGAGCGAGGCGGTTTGCGTGAGTTAAAACTTTCTGAAAGTTATTTCTATCTTCTATCTGTGTGTCTATTATATATGTAGGTTTTGTTTGTCATTTGTCAGTGTTGTTAATTTAGTGTTTGGTGTGTTTTGGAGCAAGTAGCGGCCACCAGTTTCTGCTGGTCGGCATGCCGCCCGCAGCCATGGGATTGGAGCGTCTGACACGCAGACACGCTGTAAAACTCTCTCCCGGACTAAATTGCACCGTGGAAGAATGTAGTTTAGCCATCGGAGCTGTTGTAGGTCATGACAGTGTGAAATCTGCATCGCGGATGAACAATGCAGTTGTAATTTTTTTGGATTGTGTAGATAAAGTGAATTTGATTGTGGAGCAGGGAGTGGTAATTCAGGACACCTTTACCCCTGTATTTCCACTAGTAAGTCCAGCACAAAGGATAATGATATCCAACGTTCCTCCTTTTATCAGAAATGTGGTTCTGGAAAGAGAGCTGGGTAGACACGGTCAGATAGTTTCCCCGGTGAAAATTATTTATCTGGGATGTAAATCCCCTCTGTTAAAGCATGTGGTATCTTTCAGAAGACAGGTTTTCATGATTTTGAAAAAGGAAAAAAGTTATCTGAATGTATCCATGAATTTTAGAGTGAATGACTTTGATTATATTATTTATATAACTTCAGACACAATGAAATGCTTTGGGTGTGGGATGGAAGGTCACATGATTAGGTCCTGTCCTAATAAGAGGCCTGGGCCCACTGACCAAACACCACCATCACCCAGGGCAGGTCCAAGTGGCTCAAGCACCAACAAGGGTTGAGAGAGAACCTCTGGGAGGAAAGGGACAGGAGAAGGTCTGGTGGAGAAGACAGGACAATGTCAGAAGTTGCAGGGGGAGGGGAGAGGCCTGGTGGAGGAAGTAGGCAGGTGCAGGAGGAGAGGAGAGGCCTGGCAGAGGAGACAGGAAAGGGTGAGCAGGGGGAGGGGAGAGACCTGGTAGAGGGGGCAGAACAGGGTGAGCAGGTGCAGGTGCAGGAGGAAAGGAGAGGTTTGGTAGTGGAGGCAGGAATAAATGTGAATTTTAATGGGGAAAAATGGCTACGAAGGGGAAAGCGAAGGTTGTTGAGAAGGTCACTATGGTTGAGGAGGATGAAGAAGTGGGAGGTCAGAAGACAGGGGTCAGGGGTGAAGAAAGAACCAGACTGGGCAAACAGGCTGGACTAGCTACTGGAGAAGCAGAGTGTATCATTAATGAGGAGGAAATAGAACTTGATGCTGATGTTACCAAAATTGCCCAAAAAAGGAAAACTGAGGTCAGCCAGTCTAGAGCAAAAAAAGAGTGCCAACCAGAGCAGGAGGTAGACAATGACAGTGGAGTCTCTGCCTCCCACTCAGTCTCAGGCTGACAGGAGGGATGGTTATTCTTTAACTAGAATAAAACGTTTTCTACAGGATACTAAAGGCTCAAGGGCAGTTAAGGTGGAACGTTTTTTCCCTGATGTGAAGTTATTTGTTGAGTCCGTTAAGTGGCTAATGAAACGCAATGACCTGAATGAAGAAGGTTTTTCTGATCAGGAGATTTATCGTTTAAGGAAACATGTTCAAAGGTCAAGATCAAAAATCTCCAATGATGGTTAAGTTATCTGGTCTCCTTTTAATATTTTATGTCCTGCAGTTTGGATATTTTCTCATGGCAGAATTTAAAGTAGGTACCCTAAACCTAAATGGTGCAAGAGATGATGCAAAGAGGGCATCTCTTTATCAACTAATGGATTTAAATAATATTGATGTGATGCTTATCCAAGAGACTGTTATGGTTTGACACCGACCCCAAACGCAACGACACAAGAGAGTAGGATTCAGAGTTGCCAAAAACAAGGGCTTGTTTATTAAGACTAAATAAACAGCACAGACTTGGAAGAGTTCAAACAAAGACTGGAATACAAGCAAGGATGAATGTTGCTGCTCTGCAGCTTCTCCCGGGATGGTAGTCAGGGGAAGCAGACACTGACGTCAGAGCCGCTCTGCAGACCTCTCTCGGCAGAATCTCCGAGGTGGTTGCGGGACCGAGAGAGAGAGAGGGAGCGAGTTAACTCAGAGTGCAGGTGGAACAGAGCAGGTGAACAGGAGAGGTGACTTGTACCCGAAAACAGAGTTCTCCAAGTGACTGAATCTTCGGTGTAAATACACACTGTGAGTAACGTTCCAAACACAATCCCAAGTGATAGATATCTTCGGTGCAAAATAAACACTGTGAGCGAAGTCCCAAAATACAAATCCAATGTGATAATATCTTCGGTGTGTAAACACACAGTGGGAGATGTTAGGCCAAAATATTATCCCAATGAAACAATCCAAAAAAGGCTAAACGCTGGGTGAGTGACTGTCTGATAAAAAGCTGGAAATCTTCAGTGTTATATAAACACACGAAAAACGGAATTGGATCAAAGACAGTCATAAAAAACTCACCCAGGCGTTGTGCGTAAAGAGCGTTGGAACAGAATGGAGCGAGCGTGTCGCCTCGGGGAAAGGGTGTCCAAGAGGAATGCTTCTTGAATATCCTGGAGGCAAAGCACAGGGAAACAACAGCAGGCAGCAGGAACGGCGAATGCAACTGAAATATCAAAACGATCCAACAAAACTTGAATGGGGAAACGGGGTATAAATAATACGGGAATGCTTAATTGACAAGCAGTGACAGCTGAGGGATGTGATTGATAAGCGTGTGGACGGGGGAGAACCAATCAACGACGTCTATGGGAAGAAGCGTGTGAATAGGGGAATGCAATGATTAACAGAAAACTAAAGGAAACAGGGCGAGAAGGCTTAAAGGAACAGAGCGAGTGGGAGAGCAGCGGACCAATCATCACAGTACTTCAAGAAGCCCGTGGTGGGGAAAGAACCAAACCTTACAGAGACAAAAGGAAAAAAGAATGGAAGGGAGAAATAGTTTTAAGCCATAACACCAGTAATAGTGGTGGAGTGGGGATTTTATTTTCCAGAAATTCTTTGTCACAGTCATATGAGATTGAGGAGGTTGTAAAACGACGTCTTTTAAAAGTAAGAGTATTATATGAGACGGTGAAAATGGTATTTATTGTTGTATATGCCCCAAATGTTGGTTTGGAAAGAGTGTGTTTTTTAGATTCTTTGGCTGATGTTATTAAGGGTTGTGATAATGAAGAGTCTTTTATTTCTGGGAGGGGATTTTAACTGTACTGTTAACCCCGTTTTAGATAGGAACCACCAAGAGCCTCACTCTGCATCTCGTAGTCGTCTCTCTAGGGTGATTGAGACATATGAGCTGTGTGATGTGTGGAGATGATTGCATCAAAAACAGAAGTAATACACATGGGTTCACACTAGGGATAATTTATCAATGGCCAGACTTGGTTTTATTGTTTTAAACATAATTTTAGTGTTTTTAACAATTGTTATATAACCCCTGTTGGTTTTGCTGACCATTCTCTTGTGTACTCCTCTGTTTGTAACATCTCCCGTCTCCGACCCTCACTCTCTGTGGCTGAGACCCTGATCCACTCATTCATCACCTCCCGGTTGGACTACTTTAATGGAGTCCTGTTCGGGGTACCCAGCAAAGCCCTAGACAGGCTCCAGTATGTTCAGAACTCAGCTGCCAGGGTTCTCACTCACACCAAGCCCTGGCAGCACATCACCCCCACCCTCATCCATCTCCACTGGCTTCCAGTTAGGTTCCGCATCACCTTCAAACTCCTGCTCCTCACCTACAAATCCCTCCATGTCCTCGCCCCCGGTACCTGTCTGATCTCCTCCACCAGTACACTCCATCCCGGAACCTACGATCCTCTGATCTAGGTCTCCTCTCCATCCCTCGCACCAGGTTACGGACTTTTGGGGACAGAGCCTTCAGCGTGGCGTCCCCTACCCTCTGGAACTCTCTCCCCCCCGAAATCCGCAACACCCCAACCCTGGACACCTTCAAATCCGCTCTAAAAACACACCTCTTCACCAAGGGGTCCATTATCCCTTACCTTCCCTCATCCCCCCCTTCCCCCCCCCCCCCTATTTTCTTTGCCCTATTTTTTGTCCTGATTGTGAAGCGACCTTGGGTTCTATAAAAGGCGCTATATAAATGTGATCTATTATTATTATTATTATTATTATTATTATTATTATTATTATTATTATTATTATTATTATTATTATTATTATTATTATTATTATTATTATTATTATTATTATTATTATTATTATTATTATTATTATTATTATTATTATTATTATTATTATTATTATTATTATTATTATTATTATTATTATTATTATTATTATTATTATTATTATTATTATTATTATTATTATTATTATTATTATTATTATTATTATTATTATTATTATTATTATTATTATTATTATTATTATTATTATTATTATTATTATTATTATTATTATTATTATTATTATTATTATTATTATTATTATTATTATTATTATTATTATTATTATTATTATTATTAAGTGTGTAAAGCCACACAGTGCTTACTGGCATTTTAATACGTCTCTTTTAATTGATAAAAATTTTAGGGACGCTTTTACCTTCTTATGGAAGGTTCATAAGCAGACAAAGGCCAGTTTTACCTCACTACAGCAGTGGTGGGATGTGGGGAAGTGCAATATTAAGCAGGTTTGCCAACAGTACACTCAAAATGTTACCAGAGATATCGCCAGATCTATGAAAGCTCTGGAGATTGATGTGGAGGAGCTTCAAGAGCTAGCAGAATCCACAGGAGATCGAGGCCATATTGGGGCTCTCAAAGCTAAAAAGTCTGCTCTGGCTGACCTGTTAGGTATTTCAGCACAGGGTGCTCTGGTGAGGTCACGTTTCAGAAACATCTCGGAGATGGATGCATCTTCCTGTTTCTTTTTCGGTCTGGAGCGCAAGAATGGGCAGAAGAGGCTCATCCACAGCATGCGCTCAGACACAGGTCAAATACTGTCTGAATCCACTGACATCAGGAGGCATGCTGTAGGATTTTATAGTAGCTAGGGCTGGGCGATATAACGATAACGATAAATATCGCGATATATTTTAATAATCGATATCGAATATCGAAATAAAAAAAAATCGAAAAATCGTTTTTTTTTTTTTTTACCTGCAACAGGGCAGTTTTAAAACCAGAGACAGTGGACAGACTTGTCTTTCTTGCCTGCAACTTAAAGTAATGGCTTTGCTTGTCCAAATGACAATACTGACCAAATTCAGATTTATTTTTCTCTTGTCCATTTATTTTGTTTGCTTTCTAATTTAAAATACATTTTGAAACCGTCTGTACACAGTAGGCTATGTGTGCTAGCAGAACTAGACTCCAGTCACGAGTCACAGTGCACATGTGCGGTGGTTTGTCCACCAAAAAAGCGCCAAAAGATCGAAAATAAACTAGCAGAGCCAGAACTGTTCAACTCCTCTGGAGCCACAGCCAGCAGAGAAGCCGGTTTACTTTAGCTTTTAAACCAGCTGCAGCCTGAGAACTGGAGTGTGAGGGGATGTAACACTAAAGATGGCGGCAATGACAAAGAATTGCTGCAAAATAAACATACATCTGTTGTTAAAAAAAAAAAAAAAAAAAAAAAAAAAATGTATACTTATAACAATTCGATAATTATCGATATCGAGAAATAAAATAAAATTATCATATCGTTATCGCGATATGATTTTTTTCCATATCGCCCAGCCCTAATAGTAGCCTCTTCCAGTCTGAACTTGGAGAGGAGCAGGAGGTATCTCATGGTTTCTATGAAGGCCTACCAAAGGTAGAACAAGAGTCCAGTGCAGAGATGGAGGCGGATTTGTCTCTTGATGAGCTCCATACTGCCCTGCAGAGCATGGAAAATGGGAAAGCTCCAGGTATAGATGGACTACCTGTAGAGTTCTATAAGACCAGTGGTCAGTGATGGGGGAGGATCTCCTGATGGTGCTCAGAGACAGTCTTACTGGAGGGCAGCTGCCGCTGAGCTGCAGGAGGGCAGTATTCACACTGTTGCCAAAGAAGGGAGACTTAATGGAGATCAAGAACTGGAGGCCTGTCTCACTTTTGTGTACCGAGTACAAGCTCCTCTCCAAGGTGCTAGCTACCAGGCTGAGAGAGGTAATGGTGATCCATTGTGACCAGACCTATTGTGTGCCTGACAGGTTGGTCAGTGACAATGTTTTTCTGATTCTGAATTTTTTGGACATCTCTAGTGCATTGGGTTTGGAAACTGGTCTTATTTCCATAGATCAGGAAAATGCTTTTGACAGGGTTGAACACCAGTACTTTTGGAAAACTCTAGAGGCTTTTGGTTTCAGCCCAGGTCTCATAGCCAAGAGCAAGGCCTTGTACAGTAACATTGAGAGTGTGCTAAAGATTAATGGTGGTTTGAGTGCTCCTTTTAAAGGGGACATGCATTGCTATTCCTTGCACTATTTGGGCAACTTTACACAATTCCTGTGAGTTTTTTTATTTAAAAATAAATCATTGTTTTATATTTCTAATGGAGTACTCAAAAGCATAATTTTCCAGCCTTAGGATTTCAGCTTGTTATTGGATGGGTTCCGCCCATAATCGCTTTCAGTGACAGTCACCCACACAGCGTGATACATACGAGAGAGAGAGAGAGAACGAGCAAGAGAGAGAGAGGGAGAGGGAGAGAGAGAGAGAGAGAGAGAGAGAGGAGAGATGCGTCCCGACACACACAGTCAAGTTTGTGTGTAATGCTCCGACGAGGGAGAGAGAGAGGAGAGATGCGTCCCCGACACACACGCAGTCAAGTTTGTGTATGTGTGTGTCCTTGACGAGGGAGAGAGATGGCGCACACACATTTACACACACTTCTGCAGTCCCTCCCGCCATCCCTCTCTCTCTCTCTCTCTCTCTCTCTCTCTCTCTCTCTCTCTCTCTCTCTCTCTCTCTCTCTCTCTCTCTCTCCCTCTCTCTCCTCGCTCGTTCTCTGCCTGTCAAACCCCTTTGAGGAAGTGTCTGGTTACACTATGCCTACGTCCCGACACACACGCTGTCAAGTTTGTGTGTATGTGTGTGTCCCCGACGAGGGAGAGAGATGGCGCACACACATTTACACACACTTCTGCAGTCCCTCCCGCCATCCCTCTCTCTCTCTCTCTCTCTCTATCTATCTCTCTCTCTCTCTCTCTCTCTCTCTCTCTCTCTCTCTCCCTCTCGCTCGTTCTCTGCCTGTCAAAGCCTGTTTGAGGAAGTGTCGGGTTACAATGCGGTATCTGGTCTCTGCACTATAATGGTTGATGTGGGCGGTGGAGGTGAGTACAACTAGGGGCGGAGTTATGCAAATCAATGCTATATTAACGTCACGGAAACCGTCAAATCAGAACAGTTTAGTTGAGTGAGGGAGGATCTCGTGAACTCGAGACTAGACTGATGAGTCAATATGGTAATTAGAGACACAGACCCATTGATACTAACCTGTATTAGTATAAAACCATGCTAAACACAGAAAAAAGGCATTTATAAAGCATGTCCCCTTTAAAATCAAGAGGGGTATTAGGCAGGGGTGTTCTTTGTCGGGAATGCTGTATTCCCTGGCATTTGAACCCCTGCTACACAGACTCAGGGCAGGCATCTCTGGTGTAAGTGTCCCTGGATGCATCGCACCTTTTAAGCTATCAGCATATGCAGATGACTTGGTTATTTTCATAAATTAACAGGAGGATATCAATGTGTTTGTGAGGGCTGGTCCAGTACGGCGCGCTTCTCAGTGCCAATTACATACCATCACGCACCTGAGAGGAGTTTCCAATCAGCTCGGCGGGAGCACTCTTATACTGGGTTTGCTGATCATTTCTGTGTCGGGTCGATTTGTCACCACGTACTCTACTGCTGTTCTCTCTTGTGTTCCTCCAGTGCGCCCTTGGAGGTTGTTGCTGTGTTCTCTCTCTGCCTCCGTGGACCCGTGCCTCATTTTCCCACTTCAACCTTGCTTCTGGTGAGTCTTTTGGAAGACTATTTTTCTATGAATTGAGATCCTCGTTTTTGCCCTGGACTCACTGCCTTCGTCTGTTTTTTTGTGTGTTTCCTCAAACACTGAAGATTTGTTGATTGTTTTGTTACTGGACTCTGCCTGGTATTCTCTACGTTTTGGAACTAATGACATTCTCCGTTTCTATTTTCCCCGTGAGTGGGATAGCATAAAGCTGCAGAGCCGCAGAGTCAACTCTGCTAAGGGCAGTGCTGCAGAGCCGCAGAGCCCAACTTGGCTAAAGGACATTCCCCTCAGAAGGATTAACATTGTGGTTGCACATTTCTGTTTTGTGAAAATAAATGCGCCCTTCGGTTTTGGCTAACTCTGAACTACCTGTCTGTGTCATGCTGTTGGGGTTGTTTACAAACCATAACAGTGTTAGTTGAAAATGTGGGACGTTTTGCTTTGATTTCATCGGCTAAGGGGGGGAAGAGCGAAGCACTCATGGTAGGTAAGTTGAGTAACAGACTTATTTTACCAGGGGGCCTGCATCGGAAGAATGGAGGTTTTAAATATCTGGGAGTGTTTTTAGAGGATGAGACTTTTAAAAGGAAAAACTGGAAAAACGTACTAGAAATAGCTCAAGGCCGTTTAATGAAATGGAAATGGATTGTACCGAACATGTCGTATAGGGGTCGTATTCTGGTAATCAACAACCTAGTGTCTTCTACACTGTGGCATCGTCTGATGTGTGTTGACCCCCCAATAGACCTTCTCCCTAAACTTCAAGCTTGCTTTTTAGATTTTTTCTGGGACAAGCTGCACTGGGTGTTTTGTACCTGCCCCAGGAGGAGGGTGGGCAGAGTCTTGTGCATCTGTGCAGTAGGGGTGCAACCTTTCGACTCCAGTTCATCCAGAGCCTTTTTTATGGACCAAATTACTTGGTGTGGAGGCCGGTGGCTTGTGCCATACTGCAACAGCTTGGAGGACTGGGACTGTCGAATTCTCAGTTTTTAATGGATTTTAGCGGTGCTCGGTTAAATGTTCTACCTGTTTTTTACCGTATACTTTTTAAAACATGGAGTTTGTTCGAGAAAGTACCGCTGGATTACTCAAAGTCACTGTTCTGGTTTTTGAAAGAGCCAGTTGTGCTGGGAGCACATTTGGACGTAGCTGGTGGGCCGGGACTGACACTCTCCGGGCAGCGCTGCAGGTCAAAGATCACTACACTACACTGGGCCATGTTGTGGAATTGACAGGGGCAAACATGGACAATGCTGCTGCCCTGGCTTCGGTTTTGGAGGTGAAATCAATCAGGACGGTCAGCATGATGCTGGGAAAATGGAGGCAGGGGCTCAGTGAGATAGAACGTTGCATGTTGACAGGTCTCTTCATCCTAGTGATGAGGATCTTTTTCCTACAGTTAAGCTGCAGCCTGATTTTAAAAACTGCACAGGGCCTCTTTTAGTAATGGGAGATGTTTCTGGTGTGTTTTTTTATGTGGTTAATGGTAAATGTCTGTACAGACTGTTGGTCAAGGTTCTCCACAAGGAGAAGCTCAACGGGAGAGGTGACACTCCCTGGAGAGCACACCTTGGTCTCAGTGATGAGGTGAAACCAGAGTGGCGAGCACTGTACAAACCACCATTATTCAAAAGAATTGGCGATCTGCAGTGGAGGGTTTTACATGGCATAGTGGCTGTCAATGCTGTTATTTCCCTATTGAACCCTAATGTCTCACATGACTGTCCTTATTGTGCGCAAAGGGAAACAGTTTTCCACTGTTTTCTGGACTGTTCCAGGCTGCTGCCTCTGTTAGTGTTACTAGAGAGACTTTTCCAATCTGGTGAAGAGGTGTTCTCGAAAGAGAGGTACATTTTGGGTTTTAAATACAGTAGAAAAAAAAAAGTGTCATCTTTTTTATTTCATTTGAGGGAGAGCAAAGATGGCTGTGTATCTCAGTAGGAGGAATAAGATAGAACATGTCTTGGATCATGATGCTATATGTCTGTTCAGAAAGATGATCAAAGCCAGACTGAGCATAGATTTGAATTATTATAGAGCATTGAACAACCTAGATCAGTTCACTGATATATGGGCACATAAAAGAGTGGGCTGATTTGAGTTTTTTCTTTGTTGTGGTTGTTTCTTTTGTTGTGCTTTTAAAAATGGTTTATCAAATAGTTTGTAGGTTTTCTTGAAAGGAGGACAAGTGTTATGCACAGTTGACTGTGTAATGATTGTTGTTGTAATGCTAGAATGATTTATAAATAAAGTGTTGTTAAAATTCAAAAATGCTCTCTCTCTCTCTCTCTCTCTCTCGCTCTCTCTCTCTCTCTCTCTCTCTCTCTCTCTCTCTCTCTCTCTCTCTCTCTCTCTCTCTCTCTCTCTCTCTCTCTCTCTCTCTCTCTCTCTCTCTCTCTCTCTCAGGCCTTTCACACCGGCCGGTTCCCGAACGTAATCTCGAACCAGCCGGCGCGTTCACACCGGGAATAATTGCTTCGGAACATGACAGAGGCTTTCGTTCGGCCCTCTAAGAAAACACTGAGCACTGATTTTTCATGTTCCGAACCAATTATTCTCGGTGTGAACACGCCGGCCGGTTCGAGATTCCGTTCGGTGTGAAAAGCCTATGTGAGGGCTTAGTGCAGGGGTGGCCAACCAGTCAGAGACTAAGAGCCACAAAAATTACTGTGGTACCACAAAGAGCCACACCATATACCAGCGTTTCTCAACTTTTTTTTCAGTCACGGCACCCTTCATGTGTTTATAGGTCTCACCCTCTGGCCTCTGAAGTTGCTAATGTCTTTTTTATTTGGGCCTCACAGGGTTAAAAGTACCCTGTGAGACCCACGGTTGCAAAATTACAAAATCACTTTTAGCCATTTAAAAAAATAATGTTTATTTAAAAAATGTTAAAGGGGAACTATTTTACTATTTCTTTCATTATTTGGGCACTTTTACACAATTCCTGTGAGTCTATGGAAAACCTAGTTTTTTTTCAAAAAAAAATTCATTGTTTTGTATTTCTAATCAAGTACTAAAAACCGCATTTTTCTACCTCAAGATCTTAAGCCGTTTTGAGGCTGGGCTCCAACCACTGTGTGGCCTGGTGCCAACTGCCACATCAACTGCCACATTATTATGCAGCTGAGAAATCTCTGACATCACAGATATGCACATTTTCAGATGACTCAGTTTAGTGAGGGTGAATATTGTGAGAGGAGAATTGGAAGAATTTGCCAATATGAGAATTAGAGACATATATCCTATTAATATAAGTCCACATAGCTAAGAAACAATGATAAACACTGAAAAAAGCCATTTATAAGATAGTTCCCCTTTAAGCACATGTATAGTCAATTGGTCCTGTTGTTCAGCCTCACAATGCTATTTGATAGTAAATGTGTTTATATGTCCCACCCTCTGGCCTCTGAAGTTGCTAATTTCTTTTTAATTTGGGCCTCACAGGGTTAACCTCTTAAGCCCGAGATATACAGTAAAAGTGAAATATAAGATTATAGAAATCTCAGGGCATTGAGTCGGAAACCGGCGCATATTGACAGGAGGAAGTGGCACAGCCAAAAGTGAGTGTAGTATTTTGAAGGAAGAGACTCAGGGCTTTCAAATTTCGAAAAACTACCCTACCCAGCTCACACCAGCCCCTGTCAATCATCTGACTTCTGGATTTACTTTTTAATTTCTCTTATTTTTTGGGATTATCTCCCACAAACCTGAACGTTATTGCCATAAAACAGAACGCAGTTAGTTTCTCTACCTTTCTGTGAACGTCTTGCAAAAAACGGTGTTGCAATATGATGAAAAATGGTGGAGAAATTTACATTATAAAAAAGATGGCAGAATTCAGTACTGTATCTACAAAACCTTCTGTTTAATCATCTTCCCTTTATTCATTTGCTTAGATTTTTCAGGTCTGGTCAATTTTAGCATGGTGTTATTTACAGTCAAAGATAATTTTTTTTTTAAATATAATTGATATTCTCCTTTGGTTCATTACAATTTACTCAAGCCTAGTAACAGACACACTATTTCTGACACTGATCCATATATGTCCCTAGATTCAGATACCAAGAACATGCAAATGGACAATTTAAAAAAAATTGTAAATGTTTATTCTACGTCCTTATGGAAAAAAAAAATTATGGATGGAAGAGCCGCACATTGACGGGCAAAGAGCCGCATGCGGCTCGCGAGCCGCGGGTTGGCCACCCCTGGCTTAGTGGGACGCAACATTTTGATTGGCTGGCTCCTTGAGTCTTGACTATCTGCTAGCCAATCAAATTGAGTGATTGTTATCATATGAGCAATATGCACCTTCAAGCACTCGCAATAACTGATTCTCTCCAGCTCTCTGCCCATCTCTCTCCCTCTGCCTCTCTCTCTTCACTTCAATCTTTCATGGAAAAGAGTTGGTGAGATGGAAGATGGAGGGAGAGAAAGACGAGGAGGTGTGTGTATGTGCGTGAGGTAGGAGGGAGGAGAGAGAGAGAGAGGAGGGATCATGCATTTGTGTGAGGTAGGAGAGAGAGAGAGAGAGAGAGAGAGAGAGAGAGAGAGAGAGAGAGAGAGAGAGAGAGAGGGTGTCGTATGTCCTGCGCAGGGCCGCCTCAGGGGGTGTGCGAGCAGTGCGGTCGCACAGGGCCTCGCGGGAAGGGGGGCCTCGCAAAAAAAATAATACGTTTTTTTTTTATTATTATTATTATTATTTTTTTTGCGAGGCCCCCCTTCCCGCGAGGCCCTTTTTCATCACAGACCTAAAATCTAGTTTTGCTTATATGCTTATATATTTCACATTAGACACGTTTGTAGAATGTGTCTGACTTGTTCCTGGCTCTGCGGCTCTGCAGATACACTATTGGAGCTCTGAGGCTCTGCAGCAAATATACTATTGGTTTCAATGAGGGGAGGGGTTACAGGTAAGGTACAGTCGGCCGGCGTGCGTCTGACTATTTTGCGTGTGCAGCATTGGAAGTTATGCCAGCCAAGACGAAGAGGACGGTCGTTCGGCAGATGGACTGAAGATGAAAGTTGTTGCATGTTAGAAAGTTCAGTCAGGCTAGCCATGTCGGCTTAGCTAAAGGCAGGGACAGCTAGTTAGCTTTAGCTACGTTATCAAGTCCTAACGTGTGGTTCAGTCGGGATAGCCATGTCGGCTAGTAGCTTAGCTAAAGGCTAACTAGCGTTAGCTAACGCTAGCTATCGAGTGCTAACGTGTGGTTCAGTCGGGCTAGCCATGTCGGCTAGTAGCTTAGCTAAAGGCTAACTAGCGTTAGCTACGTTAGCGAGTGCTCACGTGTGGTTCAGTCGGGCTAGCCATGTTGGCTAGTAGCTTAGCTAAAGGCTAACTAGCGTTAGCTAACGCTAGCTATCGAGTGCTAACGTGTGGTTCAGTCGGGCTAGCCATGTCGGCTAGTAGCTTAGCTAAAGGCTAACTAGCGTTAGCTAACGCTAGCTAACTAGGCATGGCAACAACCAGGACCACCTGAAGCTTTTTAAGAAGGAGGTGATGAACTACAGACAGACGAGGCATGAGAACGTGGTCCTCTTCATGGCGGCCTGCATGGCTCCACCCCACCTGGCCATCATCACCAGGTGAGAGAGGGGAAAACAAACGCATGTCACAAATGATGGATTCAGTTCACCTCCAATACCTGTTATTATCCTTGTCACATTTTCACCTCTCTCTCTCTCTCTCTCTCTCTCTCTCTCGCTCTCTCTCTCTTTTTCTCTTTCTCTCTCTCTCTCTCTCTCTCTCTCAATTCAATTCAAATGGGCTTTATTGACATGGGAAACATACGTTTACATTGCCAAAGCCAAACAAAACAAAACAATCAAACAGATAAAACAAAAGAAATCAGTACATTACAGAAGGAATTTTTTGTACATTCTTTATGGTGGTTGTATTCCGTTGGATGTCCTTTTCTTGTCACAGCAGCTCACAAATCTGGCTGCTGTGTTTGCACATTCTTGTATTTCTCCCAGTAGGTATGGGAGTTTTGAGTTATTGTCCATGTTTTCAAAGTCTCTTTGGGTGTTTGCAATTTGTGGGAAGTATATGTCTCTGATGTCTTGGTATAGTGGGCAGGTTGTTAAGAAGTGGAGCTCGGTTTCCACCTCATCTTGTGTGCAGTGGGTGCATAGTCTGCTGAGCTGTGTTCTGTGTTCTGAGCTGTGTTCTGAGCTGTGTGCTGAGCTGTGTTCTGCATGTGTTCTGTGTTCTGAGGTGTCCTGTGTTCTGAGCTGTGTGCTGAGCTGTGTTCTGTGATGTGTTCTGCATGTGTTCTGTGTTCTGAGCTGTGTTCTGAGATGTGTTCTGAGCTGTGTTCTGAGCTGTGTTCTGTGCTGTGTTCTGAGATGTGTTCTGTGTGTGAGCTGTGTTCTGAGCTGTGTTCTGTGCTGTGTTCTGAGATGTGTTCTGTGTTCTGAGCTGTGTTCTAAGCTGTGTTGTGTTCTGAGCTGTGTTCTGAGCTTATATAGTGCTTTTACTAACTATATTATATTTCTCTCTCCTCTGGTCAGGGGCATTGCCGGGTCTGTGCAGCGATAACACTGTATATTGACTGTAGAACGGGAGCTCTCTCTCGCTCTCTCTCTCTCTTGCTATATGTTGACTGTATCATGCCCAGCCTCGGGCAGCGCTATTATTTAAGAATATGTTGACTGTATGAAAAAAAATATATATATACGTTTTATTTATTTTAAATTTTTTTAACCTTTAGGGGGGGGGGCTCCCGTTTAGATCTCGCACAGGGCCTCGCATTTCTCCCAGGAGGCCCTGGTCCTGCGTCACACAGTGTTGTGTGCCTGATGTGTGTTGTCACTGGCTCGCATTGGTTCATCACTATTTGGATAAGTTAGCAAAACCATAACTTAAAAAGTTGTATATTAACCTGATATGCCCGATCCCGGTCACAAATAGATCAATACAGTCTGTATTAAGTGATGTTGCGTTTCTTTTTCAAATGTAGCCAAGAATAAAACCCTAACCATATCAAAACAGCAGTCAAAGTGTATATTTTCAGCACTACATTTGTTTACCAATGATTTTTTTAAAGCTAAATATGAGCTTATAAAAAAATCTAATTTTTTTATACACGCGGAAGCACTCATGGAATAATCAAGTCAAGTCAAGTCAAGAGTTTTATTTGTCACGGCATACAAGTATACAATGAAATGCGGGTGGTCTTGCCCGCAACGATGTGCAATACAGTAGTACAACATATAATGGAATCCAATAAACAATAAACAACATTGTGCAATAAACAGGTAACATAGTGGGACATCACGGTATTTGTACATAGTTATTTACAGAGCATGAAGGACATCCTAGGTCCCTTGGTAGTGCAATACACTGTTACTATACTATTTTTAAAGTGACCTTTCCTTTGTGGCCATAAGTGTGGGCGTGTGCAGCATGAGTGAGTGCTTTCTCATGTTAAAGTGGCTGCTAGTGTGCGAGCGTGCACAGCGTGCGTGTCGTGTGTGTGCTAATGTGTGCTTGTGTGTGGAGAGTTCAGTGTTCTGTGACCCTCAGTGTTCATTGTTCAAGGCTCTGATGGCCTGGGGGAAGAAGCTGAGCCGAAGCCTCTCTGTCCTAGTAGCTGGTGTTCGCAGGCGTCTGCCTGACCTCAGCAGCTGGAACAGGCTGTTATTGGGGTGGTGAGGGTCTTTCATTATTCTGCAGGCTCTGGATTTGCACCTCTTGTTGTATAGAGCCTGCAGGGGAGGTAGTGCAATACCCGTGGTACGCTCGGCTGAGCGCACCACTCTCTGTAGGGCCTTCTTGTCCTGTGCCGTGCTGTTTCCATACCAGGCAGTGATGTTTCCAGTCAAGATGTTCTCTACAGCTCCGGCGTAGAAGGACTGGAGTATCTTCCCCGATACTCTGAACTTCCTTAACTGTCTCAGGTGGTAGAGGCGCTGCTTCGCCTTTTTTATGACTGTGTCTATGTGTGTTGACCATGTCAGATCCTCTGAGATGTGGACCCCCAGGTACTTGAAGCTGCTCACCCTGTGCACGGTGGCCCCGTTTATCCTCAGTGGTGTGTGTGTCCTCTGCTGTCCTCTCCTATAATCCACGATCAGCTCCTTGGTTTTACCAATGTTCAGGAGCAGGCTGTTGTCCTGGCACCAGCGTTCCAGTACCTCAACTTCCTCCCGGTAGGCCTTCTCGTCGTTGTCCGAGATCAGCCCCACCACCACCGTGTCGTCTGCAAACTTCACTATGGAGTTGGAGCTGAACTTGGCCACACAGTTGTGTGTGTATAGTGAGTACAGCAGGGGGCTCAGAACACAGCCCTGGGGGGACCCGATGCTCAGGGTGATGGTGTTGGAGGTCTGACCCCCCACCCTGACCGCCTGGGGTCTTTCACTCAGAAAGTCCAGTATCCAGGCGCTCAGAGCGGAGCTCAGACCCAGCTCGATCAGCTTGTCCACCAGTCTGGTGGGGACTATGGTGTTGAACGCTGAGCTGTAGTCAATGAACAACAGTCTCACATAGCCCCCCTTCTGACAGTCCAGGTGAGAGAGGGTGCTGTGCAGTACTTGGGAGACCGCATCGTCAGTGGACCTGTTTGGCCTGTATGCAAATTGCATAGGGTCCATATCTCTGGGGAGGGAGGCACAAATGTGATCCTTGACCAGCCTCTCGAAACATTTCATGGCCACAGAGGTGAGTGCCACCGGTCTGTAGTCATTGAGACCTGCTGGGGAGGGTTTCTTTGGTACCGGGATAATGGTAGACATCTTGAAGCAGGCAGGGACCACTGACTCCTTCAGGGATCGATTAAATATGGTGGTGAACACAGGGGCTAGCTGGTTAGCACAGGACATAAGTATGCGTCCTGTTATTCCATCTGGGCCAGCCGCCTTCCTGGTGTTCACCTGCATAAATGCTCTTCTCACACTGTGTACCGTCAATGAGAGAGCGTCCCTGCCCCCCCGCGGATGCCCCCCCCCCTCCACAACAGCCGGCGCACCAGTGACGTCACTAGCCGTTGAGCTAGCAGCGCCACTGTTTGCACCAAACCGCGCGTAGAAGGTGTTGAGCTGGTCCGCAAGGGAGGCGTCGTCGCTCCCCATTGAGGGGGCGCTGACTTTGTAGTCAGTTATAGTCCTCAGTCCCTGCCATAAGCCTCTTGTGTCATTCTGTGCCATTTGTGCCTCCATCTTGTCGGCATACGTCCTCTTAGCAAGTTTAACAGCCTTGCGCAGAGTGTAGACTGTTGTCTTGTACTCTTCCATGTTTCCTGACTCTCTGCCAAGGTTATAAGCAGTGGTGCGAGAGTTCAGAGCTGCTCTGATAGTACTGTCCACCCATGGTTTCTGGTTCGGGAAAACCCTCGCCTTTTTTGTGGGGACAATACTGTCAGCGAGTGTTGTTATGAAGGACACCACAGTGTCTGTGAACTCGCTGACGTCACTGGTGCTTCTCTCGAGCATTCCCCAGTCGACGTCATCGAGTGCGTCCTGAAGCGTGGCCTCTGATTGGTCGGTCCATCTTTTTACCTCACGTGACACAACGGCGTCACGTGATCTTTGTTTGTAAGCGGGGACCAACAAGATGGCGGCATGATCCGACGTGTTCGTCGCTCCTGCTAATGGTGGAGCCGGTACAGCCTTGTATCCGGCTCTGAACGGGGTGTAACAGTGGTCGAGTGTATTTCCTCCTCTTGTGGAGCAGACGATGTGCTGAAAGAAAGACGGCATGACTTTTTTCAGATTCGCCTGATTGAAATCCCCGGCCACAATCATGGCCGCGTCTGGATGCTTGATCTGGTGTGTGTTCAGATGGTCGTGTAGTTCCGCTAGCGCCCTGCCGACGTTCGCCTGGGGGGGAATGTACACTGCAGTCATGATTACCGCAGTGAACTCGCGTGGAAGATGGAATCGTTGTAGTCCTAAGAAAGAGGAGACCCAGGGCTTTCGATGGTTGTTTAAATTTCATAAAACTACACTACCCAGCTCACACCAGCTGCTGACAAAGGAAGTGAAATAATTGTCTTACAAGCATTGACTGTCATGTTTATATCTCACGGGTCGAACAAACCTCAACACTATTGCAATAAATAAATTTCTTTACCTTTCTGTGAACATCTGAGAAAAAAAACACAATTTAATCGGGCAACATTTGACGCAACTGTTGCCAGTATCTGAAAAAGTAACTGTACTTACAGTAGATTTCATTCACGCTGCCCTCTACTGGGAATATGTACAATTCAATATTTAAATTGATTGAAACCTTTATTTATACTCAGGTGAGCTCGGAGGTGAGGCCACCTCATTTACAGAACTGCTGAGTGTACAACAAGATAAAACAACTAGTGCTGTCAGGCGATTAAAAAAAGCAATCTAATTAATTACAGGATTTGTAATTAATTAATCTAATTAATCACATTTTAATCACATAACCATTTTAGGCCTGATATTCTATATTCTATAATCATATTTCAAATTGCATGTGTCCGGATGGCAGAATTCAGTACTGTATCTACAAAACCTTCTGTTTAATCATCTTCCATTTATTCATTTACTTAGATTTTTCAGGTCTGGTAAATTTTAGTATGGTGTTATTCACAGTCAAAGATACAAATTTTTTTATTGATATTCTCATTTGGTTCATTACAATCTACTCAAGCCTAGTAACAGACACAGTATTTCTGACACTGGGAATACATTCCCTGAGATCCATAGATGTTCCTAGAATCAGATACCAAGAACATGCAAATGGGCCATATTAAGTCTGTAAATGGGTATTCTACGTTCTTATGTAATGAGTAAAAAAATAAAAAATTTATAAATTTTGAGTTAATTTTCATAACGCGATAATTTGCTGTGTAATTTATCTAATTAACGCGATAAACTGACAGCCCTAAAAACAACAAAACAATGTGCAGTGCAATCAGTTAAAAACTGTTACAACATGAATCATAGATAAACGAAATCAGACATTAAAATTCCGTAAGGGAAGGAAGAACTTCCAACTTTAACTTTTACTGAATGTCATTCCAGGACTTTGGGGCTGCATAAGAGAATGCTGTCCTGCCAAGTCCTGTACTAGTCCTTGGCACTTTAAATGTGATCCAGTTACTAGATTGTGTTTGATGGGCTGGAGCTATATATGGTGGCTGTTTGCCAGTCAATGCCTTGAAAATGTACAAGAGCCAATGATAGTCTCGCCGAGCTGCCAGGGATGGCCAACCAACCTTACTGTGTACAGGATACAATGCTGTGTATCTCCAGTAAGTGCAGAGTGGTACACAGATTCCAAGGATTTCAGGGTGGAAACTGTAGCATGACATCTCCATAATCAAGAACAGATCAAAATATTGACTCAACAACTCTTTTCCGACAGAATTGAGGGAATCTTGATTTCTGTACAGAAAGCCAAACTTTTGGCGAAGCTTAGATGCAAGTTTCTCAGTATGATTTTTTTTTTTTTATAACTTTCTTTATTGGAAACGTTTTCAAAATTATGCAGACAGTTATACATAATATACATCTTCCATTTTTTTATTTTATTTTTTGTCATTTCCCTTTCATATCCTCTAACCCAGTGATTCCCAACCTGGGGGCGCAGGGGGTCCGCCAGACCACAGATGATTTGAGGTATTTTTTTTTTTTTTTTCTTTTTTTTAAAAAAATTTCTCTTTCAGAGAAATATTTAATTAGCATATTTTTATCATCAGAAGCATGAATAGTCTCTCCACTACAATACAAAATAAAGATAAATAAATAAACATCTAGACATGATTTTTGAACGTTAACAGTAGGCTACCGGGTAGCCGCTAAAACGCGAATCAATTGACTGTATCACTTTCCGTAGCTAGCCTAGCACGCTAGTTAACTTTCTCGGCTCATCTGCAGTCAGCCGCCAGAGGCGAAAATGTCTGACAAACGAAAAGGAGATGACGGCAGCTCATCTGCAAAAAAAGTTAGGACCTACAGCAATCGCGAAAATTACATCACCATGGGCTTCACTGAGGGACCAAACAAATGACCTGAGTGTGTGATTTGTGGAGAAAAGTTGGCAAACTCGAGCCTGAAGCCCAGCAAGCTGAAGAGACATCAGGCGTCTAAGCACCCAGAAACCGTTGGGAAGGATCCAGACTTTTTTCGGAGGAAAGAACAGTCTCTCAAGGCGAACAAGCCCGTTGATGTTAGAGTAGCGTGGAGCAGGGCTGGCAGTGATTTACAGAAGGCTACCGAAGCCTCCTTTGAGTGTTCGCTTTTAATTGCAAAAGCAAAGAAACTGCACAATATTGGCGAGCAGCTCATCAAACCAGCCTGCATCAAAATGGTCTAGAAACTGTGTGGCCCACAGGTGGCGGATAAACTAAAATCAGTACCAGTCTCGAACAATGTAGTGAAAGACCGAATTGATAAGATGTCAAGTGATTGCGAGCAGCAGCTGTCAGAAAAGCTTAGAAAGGGTCCATTTGCCATACAACTTGATGAAACTACAACTGTCGCAGACGAGGCTGTGCTCATCGTTTATGTGCAGTACATCGAAAATGAGGATCTGAAGCAGGACATTCTCATGTCAGTCAACCTTACTACCACCACTCGAGGTGAGGATATTTTTACTGCAGTGGATTCTTACTTCATTCAACATAAATGCAAACCGTTCACCATTAGGGCCTGATTTGAGAGGATGAATACAGGATTTGAATATTGGCCAACATTTTGAAATACATATGGTGCAAGATGAGATTTGTTGATTGAAGGCACAAGTCAAAGAAGCATAGTGGGTCTAATTATGATGCATATGCCTGTGTATAAGCAGTTTGTTATTAAAATGACAAAAAAAAGTATTAAAATGACAAAAAAAAGTATTTTATGGTATTTTATTAGGAGGGGGGTCCAGGAATTTCATCAGAGATGTTTGGGGGTCCCTGGGGGAAAAAAGGTTGGGAACCCCTGCTCTAACCCCACCCCACCCCACGAAGAGCGACAACAAACATACATATAATACACGAAAATACAAAATAAAAAATATGTGACAGAAAAATAAAAGTAAAAAATAAAAAAAACCTATGATCCTAATATAACTGAGATGAAAAGACAAAACATTTGAAGAAATAAAAAAAAAATAGGGAAAAAACAGAGGGGGGGGGGGGGGGGACTCAGTCGTCACAACCAGGCATGGATGTCAAGGATTCTATGTGCTTTAAAAGGGGTCTCCAAGTCTTCTCAAAGGTATTCAGGGGGCCAGTAGGGCCTTTGAGGGAGAATCTGAGCTTTTCAAGATTAATAGATAATAGTAGTTCCTTAACCCACCTATTGTGAGATGGAGGTTGAGTATGTTTCCACTTAAAAAGAATAAGTCGCCTGGCCAATAAAGTGGAGAAGGCAAGAACAAAATGTGACATTTTGGAGGGTAGAGGTTGCAGAGGAAAACCGAACAAGGCCACAAGAGGATCAGGGGTGATAGTAAGGTTGTAGGCTGTGCCGATAGTTTAAAAAATTTCAGACCAGAATGTGGCAAGGCTGGGGCGGGACCAGAACATGTGGGTGTGATCGGCAGGGGATTGTTTGCATCTATTACATGCGTCAGAGATGTTGGGGTACATTCGAGAGAGTCTCGAGTTTGTGTAGTGGACTTTGTGTATAACCTTGCACTGTGTGAGGCCGTGTCTCGCACAGATGGAAGATGAGTGGACAGAGTCCAATGCCCAACTCCAATACTCATCAGACAGTTCAATTCCCAGCTCCCGCTCCCACGAGTTCTTAGGGCCGGTTCCTGGGGTATCCGTAGCGGAGCTAATCAGGTTGTAGATGTTGGAGATTAGCCGTTTTTTTTCCGGGTTAAGAACCATTAGTGAATCTATAAGGGTTTCAGGGGGCCGACTAGGGAATTTGGGGTTCTGGTTCTGTGTGAAGTGCCTAATTTGGAAGAAACGAAACAGGTGGGATTTGGGAAGGTCGAATTTCTTTACGAGGTCTGGAAAAGACATGAAAGTCCCTTGGTCATAGAGATCATTAAAATTGGTTATCGCTTTGTCAAACCAGACTTGAAAGGAAGAATCAGTGCAAGAGGGCAGGAATAAATGATTGTTAAAAGTGGGTGAGAGGTCAGAGGCCCTATGGAGGCCGAGGCTTTTCCTGATTTAAATCCAAATTTGTGTGGAGTCGACCACCATTGGGTTTGCAGAGAATCCAGTAACCGACATAGGGAGTTGGGAGCACAGCAGAGAGCGAAGAGAGTATCTAGAGGAAGAGAGTTCCATGTCGACCCACACCGGGCCTAAGTTGTGTGTCGTGCCCCTCATCCAATATAAAAGTTTGTGTATGTTACACGGCCAGTAGTAGTGCTGGAAGTTAGGCAGTGCCAGTCCCCCTAGCTCTTTGGGGAGTTGTAGTATTGATCTCCTCATCCGTGGGATCTTATTGCCCCAGAGGAAGGAGCTTATTAATCGGTCGAGTGTTTTAAAGAACGACTTCTTAATGAGGACTGGGATATGGGTGAAGAGATATAAAAACTTTGGTAGCACTACCATTTTAATTAAATTGACTCTGCCCACTAGAGACAGTGGAAGACATGTCCACCTGTTGAAGTCTAGTTTGCACTTTTCAAGAAGAGGTGAGAAGTTTTTCGAGAACATTGTTTGGATTGAGTTGGTGATGTTAACCCCTAGATATCTGAATCCATCTGTTGTATACTTAAAGGAGAAGAAAGTCCAGGGTATTTTTTTGGCTGAGGAGTTGATTGGAAAGAGTTCGCTTTTATGTTTAACTTATAGCCCGAGTAGGACCCGAACTTGTCCAGTATATTAAGAATTATAGGGAGAGAGGCGGTCGGGTTAGATATATACAGCAGGAGGTCGTCTGCATATAGGGACAGTTTATGAACTTTTCCGACCCGTGTGATGCCTTCAAACCTCTCTTCCTGTCTTAACCAGATGGCCAGTGGTTCGATGGCTAGGGCGAACAGAAGGGGGGAAAGGGGGCAGCCCTGTCTGGTGCCTCGATGAAGGGGAAATGGGGCTGACTGAAGTCCGTTTGTATGGACTGAGGCGACTGGGTGAGTGTAGAGTAACTTAATCCAGGCAATAAAGTCAGGGCTAAAACCGAATATCAGCAGTATAAAGAAGAGGTAGCCCCACTCCACTCTGTCAAAGGCCTTCTCTGCATCCAGGGAGACAATTACTTCTGGTGACATAGAGTTAGGGGAATTGAGGATATTAAGAAGCCTTCTAGTGTTATGAAAGGAGTGTCTACCCAGCATGAATCCTGTTTGGTCAATTGAGATTAAACTTGGTAATACCTGTTGTAAACGTTTGGCTAGGATTTTGGATAGAATTTTTAAGTCTACATTTAAAAGTGAAATGGGTCTATAGCTGCCACATAGAAGAGGGTCCTTGTCTTTCTTGAGCAGGAGAGAGATCAAGGCCTCAGACATAGTTGGGGGCATGCAACCCTTCGAAAAGGACTCGTTATACATTTCCTGGAGAATTGGAGCGATGGATGTAGAGAATGACTTAAAAAATTCCACAGTGAACCCATCTGGGCCTGGTGTTTTACCATTCTGTAGAGACGTAATTGCTTCCAGTACTTCTGTAATCTTAATCGGACCGCCCAGTGCCTTAGCTAGGTCTTGATCAATATTGGGGAAGGCAATCTCCTCTAGAGCAGGGGTCTCAAACTCAATTTACCTGGGGGCCGCTGGAGGTAGAGTCTGGGTGAGGCTGGGCCGCATCAAATATTCCACAAAAAAAGGGTTTCAAGTATTCAAAAAAAAGTACAACTGATCCAATCTTCTCAATCTTTAGCAATAACATTTCAGAACATGAACAGTTCTTCAGAACATAAACGGTTCTTTCTTCAGGCTTCTCAGTGGTGTCAGTGGACTCATCCACAGCTATGGAAATGCACTGTGCATTTTTTTTATTCTATCACAAAGCTGTTTATAAAAAAAATAGGTAAAAACCATATTATGCGTTTTCATCAATAAATAAATGCCCCACATTTTTTTATAGATTGGGGGCCCCACATTTTCTAATAGATTGGGGGCCCACAAATTGATTCTTTCATGGGGCCCAGAATCTCCAGCTACGCCCCTGGCTGGGACTCAGGAAACCTGAGTCCGGATGAACGCATATTTTCCCTTTGAATTGCAGTCGACTTTTCTTTTACTGCCCATCTTTGAAAATGCCATATTTTTCTGCTGGCTGCCTGGACCAGACCCGTACACACAGACAGACAGTGGCAGTGCTGCCGGACATGCAGAGCACTGCTCGCAGAGGAGAGAGATAGCGAGGATGCATTTGCTTCCACTTTACTTGATATCACTCCGGAATCACGTTTCAACCAAGTCACTAACATAACGTTGCTGTCATGAGCCTGCGCTATGGTAGCCTACAAGTGATAAAATAAATAAAACTTCCAACTCTCGCGCAACGACTCGGCAAACAGTAGTGCGCAGGCCGCATTAACACTACACTTTGATGTCCAGTAGGGGGCCGCAAAATATCATCCTGCGGGCCGCAATTGGCCCGCGGGCCGCGAGTTTGAGACCCCTGCTCTAGAGGGTTGTCCCCTTCCCATATGTCTGAAGAGCACTGTGAGGTGTACAGTTCTGAATAAAAGGCAAGGAACGTCTTAATCTCTACAGGGTCTAAAATAACATCACCAGTCTTGGATCGGATCTTGGGGATCAGTCTGGATAGGGATGTGGCACGTGCTTGGTGAGCTAGCATTCTCCCCGCCTTGTCACCAAATTCAAAGAACCGCTGTTTGGTCAAGAATAGCTCCTTCTGCGTTTTATTTGTGGTCAGTAAATTGAATTTAGATTGGAGTTGAAGACGTTCTTTATAAAGGGCCGGGGTAGGGGCTGAGGCGTAAAGGCTATCAACCCTAGCTATATGGTCTGCGGTTGCAGTCAGATCAGCTCTTTCTGTTTTATTTAAGATGGAGATAAAAGAAATTGCCTGACCCCGCATATATGCCTTAAAGGATTCCCATAAGGTGCACCTAGAGATTTCGGGAAAGTCATTGGTGTCTATAAATAAGGAAATCTGTACCCCAAGAAATTCCTTGAAAGGAGTTTGGGCCAACATTGATGAGTTGAGCCTCCATTGTCGGAAAGGGGGAGCATATCTAGAAAAGGTAATATCGACTGAGGTGGGGGCGTGGTTTGAGATCACAATACTGTGGTACTCACAGGAATGTACATCTGACAGGTAGCGGTTGTCCAAAAGGAAGAATACGCGAATAAGAGTGGTGTACATGTGAGAAAAAAGAAAAAGCTTTATTTGAATGTGGTTTAGCTCTCCAGGGGTCGAATAAACCTAAACTATTTTATATGTGTTGAGAATTTTAGCTGATTTGGATATGAAGTGGGGGTTGGACAACGACCTATCTAAGGTGGGGTCCTGTACCAGATTAAAGTCACCACCGATAATTAAATAGTATGAAATTTAAAGGTAATCTTTTGTCTATCCACAGGCCCAGATATTTAATTTCAGTGACTCTGCTAATTTGTGACTCGCCGTGACAAAACCCGATTTGATTCGGCCAGAGATAAATGTCGCTAAGTGAAAAAATTTCTTGCTGTTCAGAAAATCCTAAAAATCGAAATCTTGATTTTTTTTACATCTTTGAACTATCATTAATGTGTTCCCTTATTTTCCCTTATTTGCAAACTTAAATACAACTTGTAAATGAGGTAATTATTGTTATATAGTTCGACAAGGATTTTCTCTCATAAGGTGGAAAAACTACAAGCTGCGGGCTATTCGCTGGGTGCGGCCTGTCCGGGTATCAAGTACGGTACTTATGAGGTGTTAAAAAACACACAGACACAATTTAGCTCTCCTTTCTCAGAGAGAGAATAACAATGTTAATACACTATCTTAATGTTATAAGTTATAAGTTATAAGCAACGTAACGTGTGACAAACGCAGTGTCTAAATAAAAAAGATAAAAAAGAGGCCTTGACCGCCATTCATAAAACGCGTGTTTTAACTTAATTAAAAACCATTAAAACACAGTTAGAATTTTATGAGCGAACGAATTTCATTAGAGTGCATTTATTGCAACCTAATGGCTAAAAGGTAAATTAATTTAATACGGAAATGGAGTGATACAAATGGCTTTTCATCGGAGCGAGAGGTTATTGTTGTTTTCACGGGGGCCCTGATGTAATTTTTTTTGCTGAAGAGAAACGCGCGGCTGGCAATTCAGCACGGATTTGCTGACGCTGAATCTGAACATTGAACATTGACTATCTTATTGCTGTTGTTGTTGTTGTTATGTCTTTCACTACCACACTACATGTATTTACATCTAAATGCTTATTGGTCAGGCGGTGACGTCATTAAGTTGATTGCACCATTGATGGGTATTAAAGGGGAACTATTTTACTATTTCTTTCACTATTTGGGCACTTTTACACAATTCCTGTGAGTCTATGGAACACCTCTGTAATATATATATATTTTTTTATTCATTGTTTTGTATTTCTAATCAAGTCCTCAAAAACAGCATTTTTCTACCTCAAGATCTCGAGCTGTTTTGAGCCTGGGCTCCTAAACCACTGCGCAGCGTCGTCTTCGCCTGAACATTAACATGCAGCGGTGTCTTTATGACATCACATATTGCGCACATTTTCAAATGACTCAGTTCAGTGAGGGTGAATATTGTGAGAGGAGAATTGGAAGAATGCGCCAATATGAGAATTTTGAGACATAGATCATATTAATATAAGTTCACATAACTAGGAAACAATGCTAAACACTCAAAAAGGCCATTTATAAGATAGTTCCCCTTTAAACAGAGAGCAGACAGTGCTCTGCTTGACAGTCACCATGGAACCTACAGCGAGAGCAGTTGCCGAAGCATTAAACCGGTTTGCTCACTTCGGAGCACACTGTGTTGAAGATGAACGCGCACTGGGAACATTCATCACGGATTTTTTTTAGCCGAATAAAAATCCAAAAAGAAACTCAGATTCTGGTTCAGAAGAAGAAGACAACGCAGACGTTGTTCGGGCTATAATCACTGACAGCAACGCTGAAGAGCCAGATGATGGTGACAACACACCTAACGGATTTGCAGACAAGGTAGAGGCAGATGATGGCGACAACACACCTAACGGATTTGGAGACGAGGTAGAGGCAGATGATGGTGACAACACACCTAACGGATTTGGAGACAAGGTAGAACATGTAATGTGCTTTGTGGAAGTTGAATCTGACGAGAGCCACGAACACGAAATGGAAAGACTTTTGTGATTTACTTGTAAATGCGTCCAGAGTGATAAAGAAAATGACATGCTTGTTCACCGGCGCTCATGTATCACAAAATTGGACCGTGATGAAGTTTACACAAGGCGTTTTGAGATAGCGGCTCTCGAAGAGGATCATAAAGATTTGATTATTATGGCTCAGCTCCAGGCTTTTGGTCGAAAGTCAGAATGGACTATCGCAAATAAATCGATTTCCAAAAAAAGGCAACGTGCCTACACGCACTACTTCTTCGGGGCGATACAAATCTGCCGTGAAGCTTTCCTCTTCATCCACGGGTAAGTTATTATTATTGTCTATTTAAAACTAATATAGTACATCATGTCTATTTTTCTCGTGTTATTTTAAATGATAATAAAATCTTGAAACTTGATTTGTCTTGTTTATTATCAGGGTCCCCCATTTTATTAAAACTAATTATAGTACATTATAGTAGAGTATAGTAGCATAGTATAGTATATTATAGTATAGCAGATAGTATTTATAGACCAAAGACACTATTTGTGTCTTTTGATTTGTCCCACAATTCAACTCAAATTAATCAAATTAGGCACATTGTTTACATGTTCTATTGAGACAGTATTCTTTCAGGTTTCTTCATTCACAATCATGTAGACTGGGTGTGGTACAGGTACCGGTACTTGTGATGATGATGATGATGATCTAACTATCTCTCTCTCTGTCTCCACCCCCCCTCTTCTCTCCCAAGAATAGGTAAGGATCGCTTGATTGCAATTAGCAAACACATGTCAGAAAATGGCATGTGTCTTCGCACAAAGAAGCGATCGCCACGCAACAACAAGCATTGCATAAAATATGAGGAGATCAAAAAAGTAGTTCAATTTGTGATGAATTATGCAGAAGATCATGCTGTTCACCTCCCTGGACGCCAGGCACACCAAAAGAACTTTACCGGTCAGCTGTTACCATCTTTCGTCACGAAGGCATCTGTGTGGCGTTTATATACCAAGGCAATGCCAGTTGGTAGGTTTAAGCAAATCTTTGTCAAATAAATAGGTCAAATAGGTCTTTGTCAAATAAAAACAAAGCTTGAAAATGAATGACATTGTGCTAACATGTGTTCTTATTAATCTTTCAGACCAGCGAGCAGTGGGCCTGTCCACATTTAAGTCCCTCTGGAGGCAATTACTAAGTCATATCACAGCAATCAAACCAATGTCTGATCTTTGCTGGGTATGTCAGAAGAACAACTATCTGGTTAGTGAACATCACAGTGTTATGAACTTTGAACTGCAACTTCTGTATGAAAAGTGTTATACAAATACAGTTTATTATTATTAATATTAATATCATCATTTACTTAACTTTTTTTTCTTCAGATTTTCAGAAGTGCCAATCTGCCAGAGGCTGAGAAGTCTGCAAAGCTGAAGGACAGGAACAACATCTGGAACATGTAACCTCCGAGCGGGCTGCCTACAACGCCATGCTTAAAGCCGCCAAGGAGATCGGTGATGGTCTTTCTCTGGGTGGTCATGTGCCACCGGCAAGCAAGCCCATGACAATGCATTACAGTTTCGACTACGCTCAAAAGGTGACTACATACCAAGCCCTCTTTCACAACCATCATGTTATAATTGTTATAACTACTGCATTGCTCCCTTTTTTTTCTTTCTAAAATCCTTATTCATTTATTGCAGGTGCATTATCCATCAGACCCACTTCAGCCAGGGCCCATGTACTTCTTGGCTCCACGCAAGTGCAGCATATTCGGTGTTTGCTGTGAGGCAATTCCACGGCAAGTCAACTATTTGGTGGATGAGGGGATGGAGTCCAGCAAAGGTAGCAATGCCGTCATAAGCTACCTGCACCACTTCTTCAAAGACCATGGTCTTGGGGAGACAGATGTTGACCTTCACTGTGACAACTGCAGTGGCCAAAACAAGAACAAATACATGTTGTGGTACTTAGCGTGGCGAGCGCTACATGGTCTTCACCATCGTGTCAATCTCCACCTGCTGATTGTAGGCCACACAAAGTTTTCCCCGGACTGTTTCTTTGGGCTTCTCAAGCAGCGTTTCAGAAAGACCAAGGTGAACACTCTTGATGAGATTGCAGCAGTCGCAAGGGACAGCTCAGTGGCTGGAGTCAACATACCACAGCTAGTGGGAAAGGAAGATGGCACTCTAATCGTGCAGTCCTACAACTGGCAAGAACATCTGGGGCCTTACTTCAAGCCACTGCCACAGATCAAGCAGTACCAGCACTTTAGGTGGGTGTGGTCACTGTGTGTTGTGTATTTACTGTAATTAATTATTCACACTTTAGTGCAAAGAATGTCATTGGCAAATGATACAAATGCATTGATATTGTTATGTGCCCTGTACTAACGTTTCACTTTATTATTGCAGCTTTGATTCCAAGGAACCTGGGCCCTCATTCATCAACATGGACGTAGAACATGTTCTATTTTCACACGTAAGCACAGAATGTAGAATCAGTGTACGCACAGGAAAATCGGGATTCACCACACGTGCGTACGCAGGTTCTACGCACACCTGTCATGATGAATATGACTTTGATCCTACGTTTGAGCTCGTGCACTGTTTTAAGTATTTGCATACCAGAACCGCCCCGATTAACCATATACGATAATGGTATACCCCCATGAAATGTGGAAAAATGGACTAAGCCGAGGGAAGCGTGTTATGAGAACGGTGATGTCGGATATGATATCTATTAACCATTGCTGCCTGGGCAGCGCAAACACTAATAAAGACCGCGCTGGAATATGACTGCCTTTTCCTGTGTTGTTTGATTAATACCCAGGGATTAAAGTTCTCCTCAATTTTATTCCAAATTGCGATGGATCTCCTGTCAATTTTCTACCTGCTGCATATGATTTCTAGAGGCAAACTACAATCTATTTTGATGTCAGTATTGGGTAGCCTATATAAACAATAATACGAGAGCATATACAAGAACAATGAATCTCACTGCATGTATGATGTAGCCTGCCTTTCAATACATGAACTTGAATTCCATCATGTTTGTGTGCGGGACTCACAAGGCTGTTGTCACAATGGGTGGTACCGGTACATTAATAACAGTCCACACAATATCACGATGGACCATGCCATAGCCTATGTTCTATTAGGACATGATCTGTGACGACAAATGTTCTAGAATGTTTGATTAAGATATCATACTCTGACAGCATGCCTATGATCAACATAAACGCGAACTTGAATCCCATCATATACATAGTCTGTCCACTATCTGGTGTCATTGCAATGCGTTTTCTATTCTTTCTTATACAGTAAAAAGGGGGAAGAACACTATATCGTGGGTGTTCATATGACTTGTATTCTGCTTACAGCTTCGAAATTCCACTTGTTTCGTTTAACGTAAAGCCTTTTAAATATAATCAAAACGTTCCCGTGTTTCTGCGGTCTGTGCGCAAAATAATAACGAGTTGAGCTTTATGATTTATGATGAATTGAAAATGGGGGACCCTGATGTAAACAAGACGAAAGTCTTTCTCTGGTCTGCATCCCCTTAACAATTGTATGTACTGAGCTGTACTGTACTGTACCCATTCTGCAATCTGTTAATAAACTTTTCAATCAATCAATCAATCAAGCTACGCGGAGCGCAGTCAGTAGCCTACACCCTGTATATTCCGATAGCGCTATATAAACCATGCTGCATTCATTCTGAGAGAAAGATCTATTATTCCAAATGCTATTTATAGGGTTTTGACCATAATTACACTACTGTTGCTATTTTACAATGAACTATAATGAATTACGGTTCATACAGAACATGCCAGTGTTATTATGCACAGAAGCTCATTTCCTTGTTGTAATAATATATTCTACCACTGGGCGTCAGCTAAGGGTGGTCCGAGCTGTGCGTAAATATAAGCACAGAGTCAAGTTCAAGTTGAAATTGATGAATCCCACTCTTTGCTTAGAAATGATCGTACGCACAGGGTAAGCACAAATTTGTGCGTAAGACACGTTGATGAATGAGGGCCCTGGTGTGGTTGTGGCAAAGATGTCTATTGATGGCGCTGAAACCAGATTCCAGCTGCTCCGTGACATCCGTGTCCTGCCGCCTATAGATGGACTTCCTGTGCTGCCACCACCGGGACTGGACTCTGCAAGACAACACTATCTGTTCCACAAGATCAGAGAGTTCTGTGATGAAGAAGCCCAAGACATCACATGCCCAGCACCAGCCAAAGTATCCAGCGGCGGTTTAAAAAGACCACGTGATCATCTGGAGAGGCCATCAGAACATTGAACATTGAACATTGACTTTAGCATGTCTATTTTTATCATGCCTATTTTTCTCGTGTTATTTTAAATGATAATAAAATCTTGAAACTTGATTTGTCTCTTGTTTATTATCAGGGTCCCCCATTGTATTTATTTATTATTTTATTTTGATGTAGCCTTTCCTTCAGCCAATACCTTGACCCCCAACATTACATGGCTTATGTGAGGCTTCCAACAAACCTTTCACTACCACACTACAGATGGTTAACCCTTTCACTACCACACTACAGAAGGTTAATCCTTTCACTACCACACTACAGAAGGTTAACCTTTCACTACCACACTACAGAAGGTTAACTCTTTCACTACAACACTACAGAAGGTTAACCTTTCACTACCACACTACAGAAGGTTAACCCTTTCACTGCCACACTACAGAAGGTTAACTCTTTCACTACCACACTACAGAAGGTTAACCTTTCACTACCACACTACAGAAGGTTAACTCTTTTACTACCACACTACAGAAGGTTAACATTTCACTACCACACTACAGAAGGTTAACCCTTTCACTGCCACACTACAGAAGGTTAACTCTTTCACTACCACACTACAGAAGGTTAACCTTTCACTACCACACTACAGAAGGTTAACTCTTTCACTACCACACTACAGAAGGTTAACCTTTCACTACCACACTACAGAAGGTTAACCTTTCCTTATAGACATTTACATTTAGTCATTTAGCTTTTAGACTTACAAGGCAAATACTTCAACTGCCACAACAACTTGCCACAAGACAGAGTCATTGCCATAACAAAAGAGCCTGACGCAAGGTGTTAATGTCCCCAGAGAGAGAGGGGGGCCATGGAATACAATGCATTCTGGGTAGGGTTGTAGTTGATTAAATCACAGGTGTGAACCTCTCCACAAGTTCGAAGGCCATTCATCTCTGAATGCGTTTACTGATATCACCATGATTCATAGGATGTATCTTGAAAAGTATCCCACCAAAATGTTCAAGTGATGGCTTATTTTTAAGGTATGAATCTGTACTTTCACAATATGTAAAAAAATTGGACCTTGCCCCAACAAGTCCATCGTCCCCATGCCCAGTCACATTTGTGTACCATTTAGTGATGATATCTGTAAACTATTGTAATCGAAATGTTTTGCCCTGGGAAATATCATGAATTTAGTTTTATTAGAATTGAGAACAAGCTTAAGTTGATGTAGGGCATCTTGCAAAGCAATAAAAGAGAGCTGCACGTTTTCAGTAGCTAATTACACAGAATCCATCATACAGTACAATAGATAACTGTGTCATCAGTATATAAATGGGCTTGACAGGATCCATTTAAAGATGATAAAATATTGTTTATATAAATTGTGAAGAGGACAGGGCCCAGCACCGAACCCTGCGGAACTCCCTTGCCTATGGATAGAAACTCAGACATGGCCAGCTCTCACACTGACGCCTGGATGTTAAATAAAATGAAACTAGCTAAGGGAATTGTCATCCAGACCAATAACAGTTAGTCTATGCAGTAGAAGGGAGTGATCGACTTTATTGAAGGCCTTCGAAAGGTCAATGAAAAGTGCTGCGCAATGTTTTTTATTATCCAAGGCTGAGCTAATATCGTTCACAACCAGTGTAATTGCAGAGGTTGTACTATGCTGGGCTCTGAAACCAGACTGATGAGGACTAAGCACTGAGTTAATTGAAAGAAAATGTTTGAACTAATTATTTACTAGTGACTCCAATACTTTTGCCAAACAGGGCAGCATAGAGATGGGTCTATAGTTATCTAAATTAACTCTCTCACCGCCCTTATGTGGTGGGAGTACACTAGCCGATTTCCACTCAAGAAGAAGCTTACCAGAGGCAACAGAGATATTAAATATGTAAGTCAACTGCTTAGTAATAACTAAGCAGCCAGTTTGATAAAGTAAGCCTCCAGGCCATCTTCACCAGTGGAGCACTTATTGTCTAGTCTATAGTGTTACTACTGCTTGATAAACCTCATCAAGTGTAAATGGGATGAGAGAAAAATTAGAATGAGGAGACATTTGACCCTGACTATCAGTTGCAGCACCTAAAAGAGACCAGTTATATTTATGTCAAAAAGAAGTCCTGCCTCAGCAAAATGCTGGTTAAATCACTGACAGATGTCTCTTATGGTTGTTGAATTTCAGTGACTCTGCTCATTTGTGTACCATTTAGTGATGATATCTGTAAACTATTGTAATCTAAATGTTTTGCCCTGGGAAATATCATGAATTTAGTTTTATTAGAATTGAGAACAAGCTTAAGTTGATGTAGGGCATCTTGCAAAGCAATAAAAGAGAGCTGCACGTTTTCAGTAGCTAATTACACAGAATCCACCATACAGTACAATAGATAACTGTGTCATCAGTATATAAATGGGCTTGACAGGATCCATTTAAAGATGATAAAATATTGTTTATATAAATTGTGAAGAGGACAGGGCCCAGCACCGAACCCTGCGGAACTCCCTTGCCTATGGATAGAAACTCAGACATGGCCAGCTCTCACACTGACGTCTGGATGTTAAATAAAATGAAACTAGCTAAGGGAATTGTCATCCAGACCAATAACAGTTAGTCTATGCAGTAGAAGGGAGTGATCGACTTTATTGAAGGCCTTCGAAAGGTCAATGAAAAGTGCTGCGCAATGTTTTTTATTATCCAAGGCTGAGCTAATATCGTTCACAACCAGTGTAATTGCAGAGGTTGTACTATGCTGGGCTCTGAAACCAGACTGATGAGGACTAAGCACTGAGTTAATTGAAAGAAAATGTTTGAACTAATTATTTACTAGTGACTCCAATACTTTTGCCAAACAGGGCAGCATAGAGATGGGTCTATAGTTATCTAAATTAACTCTCTCACCGCCATTATGTGGTGGGAGTACACTAGCCGATTTCCACTCAAGAAGAAGCTTACCAGAGGCAACAGAGATATTAAATATGTAAGTCAACTGCTTAGTAATAACTAAGCAGCCAGTTTGATAAAGTAAGCCTCCAGGCCATCTTCACCAGTGGAGCACTTATTGTCTAGTCTATAGTGTTACTACTGCTTGATAAACCTCATCAAGTGTAAATGGGATGAGAGAAAAATTAGAATGAGGAGACATTTGACCCTGACTATCAGTTGCAGCACCTAAAAGAGACCAGTTATATTTCTGTCAAAAAGAAGTCCTGCCTCAGCAAAATGCTGGTTAAATCACTGACAGATGTCTCTCATGGTTGTTGAATTCAATATGGGTGGGAAGGGAATTAGAGGATTTGATTTTCTTTACATTTACTGCACTCCAAAATTGAGCAGGATTAGAATATGCATTTGTAACTAGATCAAGGTAATAGTCTGTTTTTGCTTTTCTTACATTTGTACACTTGTTCCTAATCTGACGAAAGGCAAGCCAGTGTCGAGAGTCACAAGACCAGACCGAGCTCCTATCCCAAAACAATCGAGATAAGCCAGGGCTAAACCATGGTGTGACTCTAGGGGTGTAACGATGCATCGATTAATCGAAATGCATCGATTCTAATGTGACGATTCAACTGCATTGATTTGAAAATGTTAGAATCGATTATAATCTAAATGTATCTAGATAAAAATTTAATATTTTTTCTTTTTTTTTATGTTTATTTTGTGTGTGTATTGTTTTTTTTTTTTTTTTTTTTACTTTGACCAGTCAGCTGGTTCTTTTAGCGTTTATCGCTTTTTCTGGTCAAGCATGACCGACAGAAACAGGTTGAATGGGGTATAGATCGGGGGAAAGACACTCGGCGAGTCCGGGAGTCGAACTCGTGTACCCCAGATCCGTGACGCGCACGGTTGTCCCCGACGCCGAAATAGCGTTCGACTATTACTAATAATTGGCAGTATTAGGGGGAGGGAAACTGATGGGTGGGGATCGGGCGTTGTGGACAGCGACTCCTACAGGTCGGTTGGTGCGCCTGCGCAGTAGAATCAGGAAGCGACGGGGGCAGGGCCCCTCCAAAGCCCAGACCCCTGACGCTGAAAGATCGAGCCGCGCAGGTGGAAAGATGCGACTGCTGTTACCTCGAGTATCGGAGGGGACTCGTGCTATGTATGACTTAGTCCACATTGCAGCCGGCTTGTGGGAGGCATGAAACAACGTTCAAAGACAGGAGAGGGTTGAATTGGATGATACGAAAATTGGGATGGGAGAAAAATAGAAAACGGGAGAAAAAGTGGATAAAAAAAAAAAAAAAAAAAGAGATTTCATGATGCATTGAATCGTTGCCTGAATAATCGTAATCAAAATTAATCGTTCTGAGGTTGCATCGTTACACCCCTATGTGACTCTGTCCTTAATGCGAACCCTCTTGAATGGAGCGTGTTTATTTACTACAGCATTAAATGAGTAAGTGAGTACAAGGCTACCTGAACATCAGGCTCAGACATGACATGACTCCAGTCACAGTAATGTATGTCACCCATAAACCTCTCTGTATCAAAGTTTAAAAAATTCCTCTTTGAGACCCTGACTTCCTTACATGCACATCCCTTAGACAAGCAATAGGACAATGATCGCTCACACCTAGCTCAAAAACACCACTAGAAGGATATTTATCAACCTTATTAGGGAAAATAAGGTCTATCAGAGTGGACTTAGAGTAATCTTTGAGGTTTGGCCTAGTTGGTGCTACTATCAATTGGCTTAATTTTAGGCCACACATTAATTATTATTATTATTATTATTATTATTATTTTTTTACTTTTATTTATAGCATTTTCAGCTTTTTCTGGCCACGCAGGACCGATAGAGGGAGAGAACGGGAGGAGAGGTAGGGAAGACATGCGGCAAATGGTCGCCGGGACTGGGAAACGAACCCGGGACGACTGCTTCGCGACTCAGCGTGCTATGTGGTGTGCTACTGGAGCGCCCCACACATTAAATCTTTAAAAGAAACATCACTCAGCCAATTAAAATTAAGGTTACCCATTACAAGCAACTCATCAGCAGAGTATTCAGAAAGCATGTTCACTAAAGTAGCAGTCGTATCTGAATCTTCTGATGGAGGATGGTACACTCCTACCACAGTCATAGAATCAAGACCATGTTGAACCTTTAAAGCAAGAAACTCAAGCACATTGGGACTGAGACAGCATTTAAAATTGTTACTGGAAGACTAGACTTGACTTGACCCCTACCACATCAAACAAGAGGTGGACACGGGCAAATACTGCGGCAATGTGCGGCATGGTCATGCTGGACCTACAAAAGGCCTTCGACACTGTCAATCACACCATTCTGATTGACAAACTAAAAGCAATTGGTTTTGATAGTCTATCAGTGAGCTGGATGCAATCCTACCTGGAGGGGAGAGAGCAGATGGTGGAGGTATACGGTACCCTATCTCCCCCCTCACAGTGAGCTGTGGTGTTCCACAAGGAAGCATACTAGGTCCGCTACTGTTCCTAATTTATGCAAATGACATGTAGTCAGCTTGTGACTGCAACTTGTTCCTGTTTGCGGACAACTCAGCCCTGCTGGTCTCTGACAAGAACAAGTTACAGGTTGAAAAAACCCTCAGCTCAGAACTAGGCAGAATCTGCATATGGCTCGCTGATAACAAACTATCATTACACATGGGCAAAACAGAGTCCATTCTCTTCGGTTCAAATAACAAACTCAGCAAGACCGACGGCTTCTCAGTTACAGTGGGTGACAATATTGTCACAAGGAAAGAAGATATTACCTACCTGGGTTCCATCCTAGAGGCAAATCTTTCCTGTGACAAAATGGCATTCAATGTAATAAAAAAAGTCAACCAACGAACTTGATTCTTGTACCGGATCTCCTCACTGGTAAACAAGAATACCCTGAAGACTCTGGCAGGAGCACTCATTCAAGGGTACTACGACTATGCTTGCACCTCATGGTACCAAAGCACCTCAAAGGCGCTAAAAACTAAATTACAAACATCTCAAAACAAACTGGTCAGACTACTGCTTGACCTTACTCCTAGAACCCACCTCACCCCTGCCCACTTTGACAACCTAGGATGGCTTAGAGTAGACGACAGAGTAGAGCAACTTGCAATGGGCCTGGTCTACAAGATACACTACACGACCAAGGTACCCATGTACATGTCAAAATACTTCCCAAAGGTCAGTGAATACCATGATCACAACACCAGACGGAGCTCCACAAATCATGTTAAACCCAGATTCGGCTAAAACAAGGGACTAAACACGTTTCGCAATTATGCCACATCAATGTGGAACGCCCTACCCAAAGCTGTAAAGGAATGTGAATCACTACCCACTTTCAAAAACACTCTCAAAAAACACCTACGGGAGACTGCAATTCGAAACTGGCCCCTGTAAATGTCCTAACACAACCCCCTCCAATGTACAGTAAATGACCAAGTATGGTCTTGTCAATATTCCAATGTACAGTTTTCTTGTACATATGTACAGATGTTTTTGACACTATTATTATGTGATCCTAGCCCAATTATTATAATTTCTTTTTTATTTAAAATTTAAAAAGAAAGTTTACCTTTATTTACCCAGGGTATGGTTGCAATAGTATAGTACATGGAGGAACTATTGTGGTAGGGGCTGGGATCAGGGTGAACGATTCTATGTTTTTCGATGTGTATATAATGTATTGGTGGGTGACAGCATCTACTACGGATCTATAGATCTTAAAAGTAGCCAGCAGCAGTGCGTGTCTCCATGGTAGCAAGCAGGGTGTGTGAATGCCAAGGTTGTCAGCAGGTTTGTAACCAAAACATTGAACTGAGAGCAGGCAGGTTTGGTCAGAGAGAACTAGGGGGATAATCTCAACATCGCCGTTGCTATAGTGATTTGGGTCAAAGAGCCGACTGCGTGTCACATAGTAACGAGAAGAGGGGGCGGGGGCCTGTTGCTAGGGCGAAGACGTTATGATGTGAGTTTCTTCCGGGATAAGTTAGACTGAGATACGAAGCACAGACGAGCAGACGCGTTCATCTGAGACTTTGAAACGGTCCCTCCTCCCCTCATGGGGAGGAAGGGAATATGGCATGTCATCGCTAGCTTCGGCTAACAGGGAATGGTGGTTGGCCACAACGAGGCCCAGAACCATTGTACTGTCGTGACAGAAGAGACGGTGGAGAAGAATGAATTAAGACTGTTCAAGGACAATACAGAATGGGTTACATCGGGTACGGAGCTATGTTTATGAAAATAAACATGAGGATCTAAGGAAAGAGATCACGTTACAGTGTAATTTCTTATGACTAACGGATGTACTAACAGGGGTTGATACAGTGGGTGAAGTATTGAAAAAAAACACAACGCAGAACAGGGAGAGTCACGAAGGAGATGACGAGATGAGATTGGCTGATTACTGAAGAATCCAACAAGGGGGATGTCAATGGTTCAAATTCAAATATATTGACATTTAGATAAAAAATATTATGTCCAACAACACAAATCTCAAGGCAGACTATCAATTTCCATGTATTTAGGTGTGTGACCATATATATAAATTATAAGAAAACATGAATACTATATTCTGCCTAAAGTTGGAATTATTATGATACAGAACAAACTGTGAAAGTAAGTGTGTGTGTGTGTGTGTGAGAGTGTGTATGTGTGTATGTGTGTGTGTGTATGTATGTATGTGTTTGTGTGTGTGTGTATGTATGCGTCTGCGTGTGTTTGCATGTGTGTGTGTGTACATGTGTGTGTGTACTATATATGTACTGCCTCTGGCAGTTTGTTACTATCTCTTTTTCATTTTATTTGTGGAGACGAGGAGGAAGAAGAGGAGGAGGAAGAGAAGGAGGAGGGGGCCATGTTGGCGAGCGACTGTCATCCTTACGCTTGTCACCAGCATGTCCACACCTCACACACTCCCCCGCACTAGCTGTTAAAACCAGACCCATTTGGCTGCGCATGGACGCTTGCATACGAGTGTGCGTGCACGCACGCGTGTGTGTATGTCATGTGCTTGTGTGTTTATGCATCATGTTTAGTTGTGTACAGTACATGTGCATGTTTGTCATTGAGTTTTGTGTGTGTGTGTCACAATTGGTTGAGTGTGAATTTACAATGTGAGTGTGCGTGCACGTGTGCGTGTTTATTTCAATGTGTGTTCCCATTTTGTTGTGCACTTATCACATTGTGTGTGTGCGCATGCGTGCGTGCGTGTGTGCATATGTGTCTGTGTCTAGCTTGTCCAGTCCCTTCTGTGTGCCAGAAATTGTCCTGAAGCAGTAATATGGAGAGGAGAGTGTCTGCTGTCCTGCCGATATGTGACTTGCTGCCAAATCAGGATTGCATTAATGTCCTCCTACATATCTGCATCGCAACCCCCACACTGCCAGAAACAGCACTCAACTGTTACTCTGTTGAAAATAAGTATGAAATGTTGTGAATGTAAAACTGCATCCTGCCAGAAACATGTTTGAAATGTTGTGAATGTAAAACTACATCCTGAATGAATGAATTAATTAATGCATAGTTTATTTTCTGTCTCTGTTTACAGACAAATCAAAAACACACTTGTGTGGACTTACAAAAAAATATAAAAATAATAATAATAATCACAAATGTATACATATTCAAAGTAAGCTCACACACAAAATTCAAAATCAATCACAGAAAAAAGGAATAGGCTGAAGGACATGCTTATTTTTGCCTATCCTTTACAATTCTTAAAAACTAAATATATTTTAATATAAAAAAATATACTTAAAATATGCTGCAAGATATAATTTTTTGAAAAAAATACAAATGTTGGATGTTTTACTCAAAACTGCACTCCTGAACTATTAAAATGTTTAATGCTTTTGTAAATCTCCCCTGAGGAGTACACAACTTCAACCCATCACTAAGGCTATTCCATAGTGTAACCAAAATTGAAACACATCTAGCTTTTACATTAGTTATTACTTTTTCTTTTTTTTCTTTTTTTTTTTACATGTTTTAAGGATACATAACCCTCTTAAATTATACTTTCCTTATCTTGGTTTAAATAGACATTGAATACAAACTGGTAGTGTGAGGTTCGCCTGTTCCCTGGACCTTTAATTCCCTGTCTCCTCACCTCACCAGCCCCCACCCTCGCGATGTTTTACTCTCCTCTGCTCTTCACCAGCCCCCACCCTTGGACTACCTTTCACAGCTGTGATAAGTTATGATTAGCGCCCCAGAGGGCTTTAAATACCTGGACCTCCCCTCCAGTCCTCGTCGGGTCGTTTCTGTATGCTGGTTCTTTGTTCTGGACTCTTTATCCTTTTCTGTGTTCAGTGTTCATGGAGTCCTGGACGTTACCATCACCTGCCGCGTCTCCGGCGTGAGACGAGGTGCCAGCCATCATCACCTGTCGCCGTTTGCCTGGAGTGGGACACCGTCTACGCTCTCTAATCCTCTACGGGAGGTTTTCCAGTGTCCCACTCCAGACGTCAAGCCGGTGCGCTCCAACTCCAGACGCTCAAGCCGGCGCGCATCGCTTCCTATCCCACGGGAGGATGCGTCTCTTCAAGCCGGCGCGCTCCTACTCCAGACGCTCAAGCCGGCGCGCATCGCTTCCTATCCCACGGGAGGATGCGTCTCTTCAAGCCGGCGCGCTCCTACTCCAGACGCTCAAGCCGGCGCGCATCGCTTCCTATCCCACGGGAGGATGCGTCTCTTCAAGCCGGCGCGCTCCTACTCCAGACGCTCAAGCCGGCGCGCATCGCTTCCTATCCCACGGGAGGATGCGTCTCTTCAAGCCGGCGCGCTCCTACTCCAGACGCTCAAGCCGGCGCGCATCGCTTCCTATCCCACGGGAGGATGCGTCTCTTCACTTCCGAGGAGGATCTCCTTGCCAGGCCTCCGCCGTCTGAACCCTGCCATCCCTGTAAGCAGCTCTGGCCCTCGCCCTGTCCAAGGCCTTAACCCTGTTTCTCTGTCCCTGTCTCCAGCCCGCCTCCCCGGGCATCTGTCCCTGTTTCCCCCTCTCCAGTGCCCCTGTTCCTGCCCTGACCTTTTTGCCCTGGCCCTGTCCTTTAGCCTTAGCCCCTTAGCCTGCTCGCCTCTTAAAGGCACAGTGCCACATTTTTCCCTATTTCTTTGTTTCCAGTATTTTTGTGTTCTCCCTTAAAGGGACAGTGCCGCTTTTTGTTTGTATTGAATAAATGCCCTGTTTTGGCTTACTCTCATACCTGTCTTGTGTTGTGCGATTGGGGTCGGTTACAAACCATAACAGTACAACCCGACCCGTCGACGACCCCAGCCAGCACAGACAGTGTATGTGAGTTTGCCCTTTTTAGTTCCCTCTAACCCACTCTAGCTCCCTCTAGCTCCCTTTGGTTTCCCCTGTTTGTCTCCCCTGTTAGCCTCGTTAGTCTCCCCTGTTAGCTTCCCTGTTAGCCTGTTAGCTTCCCTGTTAGCCTCGTTAGTTTTCCCCACTGCTAGGACTGCCCCTTCAGCTAGCAAGGTCAGTTTCCCCACTGCTAGGACTGCCCCTTCAGCTAGCAAGGTCAGTTTCCCCACTGCTAGGACTGCCCCTTCAGCTAGCAAGGTCAGTTTTCCCCACTGCTAGGACTGCCCCTTCAGCTAGCAAGGTCAGTTTCCCCAATGCTAGGACTGCCCCTTCAGCTAGCAAGGTCAGTTTTCTCCACTGCTAGGACTGCCCCTTCAGCTAGCAAGGTCAGTTTCCCCACTGCTAGGACTGCCCCTTCAGCTAGCAAGGTCAGTTTTCCCCACTGCTAGGACTGCCCCTTCAGCTAGTATGGTCAGTTTCCCCACTGCTAGGACTGCCCCTTCAGCTAGCAAGGTCAGTTTCCCCACTGCTAGGACTGCCCCTTCTGCTAGCAAGGTCAGTTTCCCCACTGCTAGGACTGCCCCTTCAGCTAGCAAGGTCAGTTTCCCCACTGCTAGGACTGCCCCTTCAGCTAGCAAGGTCAGTTTCCCCACTGCTAGGACTGCCCCTTCAGCTAGCAAGGTCAGTTTCCCCACTGCTAGGACTGCCCCTTCAGCTAGCAAGGTCAGTTTCCCCACTGCTAGGACTGCCCCTTCAGCTAGCAAGGTCAGTTTCCCCACTGCTAGGACTGCCCCTTCAGCTAGCAAGGTCAGTTTCCCCGCTGCTAGGACTGCCCCTTCAGCTAGCAAGGTCAGTTTCCCCACTGCTAGGACTGCCCCTTCAGCTAGCAAGGTCAGTTTCCCCGCTGCTAGGACTGCCCCTTCAGCTAGCAAGGTCAGTTTCCCCACTGCTAGGACTGCCCCTTCAGCTAGCAAGGTCAGTTTCCCCACTGCTAGGACTGCCCCTTCAGCTAGCAAGGTCAGTTTCCCCACTGCTAGGACTGCCCCTTCAGCTAGCAAGGTCAGTTTCCCCACTGCTAGGACTGCCCCTTCAGCTAGCAAGGTCAGTTTCCCCACTGCTAGGACTGCCCCTTCAGCTAGCAAGGTCAGTTTACCCACTGCTAGGACTGCCCCTTCAGCTAGCAAGGTCAGTTTCCCCACAGCTAGGACTGTCCTTCCAGCTAGCTTGTTCTCTCATGCTGGTCCAGCCCTGTCTGCTAGCCTTGCTCCGGCAGCTAGCGCAGCCTCTATGTTAATGTAGCAGTACAGCTAGCATAGGCCCTGTAGCTAGCAGTGCCCTGGCAGCTTCCCTGTCCCTCTGCTAGCCCCCTTTTGGTGTAGCTTCCCCTGCTAGCATGGCCCAATTTTTTTGTTTGTTGCTTTGTCGTGTCCCCTGCCCCACTGTCTGTGTTTTTGGGTCGCTCGGTGGCTCCCATGGAGGGGGGGGTACTGTGAGGTTCGCCTGTTCCCTGGACCTTTAATTCCCTGTCTCCTCACCTCACCAGCCCCCACCCTCGCGATGTTTTACTCTCCTCTGCTCTTCACCAGCCCCCACCCTTGGACTACCTTTCACAGCTGTGATAAGTTATGATTAGCGCCCCAGAGGGCTTTAAATACCTGGACCTCCCCTCCAGTCCTCGTCGGGTCGTTTCTGTATGCTGGTTCTTTGTTCTGGACTCTTTATCCTTTTCTGTGTTCAGTGTTCATGGAGTCCTGGACGTTACCATCACCTGCCGCGTCTCCGGCGTGAGACGAGGTGCCAGCCATCACCACCTGTCGCCGTTTGCCTGGAGTAGGACACCGTCTACGCTCTCTAATCCTCTACGGGAGGTTTTCCAGTGTCCCACTCCAGACGTCAAGCCGGTGCGCTCCAACTCCAGACGCTCAAGCCGGCGCGCATCGCTTCCTATCCCACGGGAGGATGCGTCTCTTCAAGCCGGCGCGCTCCTACTCCAGACGCTCAAGCCGGCGCGCATCGCTTCCTATCCCACGGGAGGATGCGTCTCTTCAAGCCGGCGCGCTCCTACTCCAGACGCTCAAGCCGGCGCGCATCGCTTCCTATCCCACGGGAGGATGCGTCTCTTCAAGCCGGCGCGCTCCTACTCCAGACGCTCAAGCCGGCGCGCATCGCTTCCTATCCCACGGGAGGATGCGTCTCTTCACTTCCGAGGAGGATCTCCTTGCCAGGCCTCCGCCGTCTGAACCCTGCCATCCCTGTAAGCAGCTCTGGCCCTCACCCTGTCCAAGGCCTTAACCCTGTTTCTCTGTCCCTGTCTCCAGCCCGCCTCCCCGGGCCTCTGTCCCTGTTTCCCCCTCTCCAGTGCCCCTGTTCCTGCCCTGACCTTTTTGCCCTGGCCCTGTCCTTTAGCCTTAGCCCCTTAGCCTGCTCGCCTCTTAAAGGCACAGTGCCACATTTTTCCCTATTTCTTTGTTTCCAGTATTTTTGTGTTCTCCCTTAAAGGGATAGTGCCGCTTTTTGTTTGTATTGAATAAATGCCCTGTTTTGGCTTACTCTCATACCTGTCTTGTGTTGTGCGATTGGGGTCGGTTACAAACCATAACAGGTAGGCTTTTACTCTTAGCATGAAAAATTATTTCCAAGGTTTTTATGTACACCATATCTACACATTTTAATGTGCAGGACTTTATGAATAATGGTTTTGTCGATTCAAGGTAACTAGCTTTGTTTATTATTCTAATAACAATTTTCTGTAGTTTAATAATAGGATCTATATGGGCGGCTGGGTGGCGCAGCGGACTAAGCGCTCGTCACCAACACAACACCAACAAACAGGCATCTGGCAACAAGTCGACACAAAAGTAAGGAGCAAATATTATTTGCTCCTTACTTTTGTGTCGACTTGTTGCCAGATGCCTGTTTTTGGGTTCCAGCTGAGAGGTAGGAGCTGGAAAATATAACGGTTCCATAGCCTGAAGTCTATGTTATTTCAGTGTCTTCAAACCTCTGTTTCTCTAATACATTAGCACTCAAAGTGGATATTTATTGTGTAAGAAACTTCAGAATTTTACCTTTCTAAAAAGACTAGATTCATGCATGTGCTATAAGTATAAAGTATAATAAATTGCAAATTACTTTGGGTATGCAATCGTCAGGCGTTTATGCAAAATGTGCGGCTTAAGGGTTTAAAGCATTTTGTTTTAAGAACATCTGGTCACAAAGCTTGTGTTATTTTTACTTTTAGCCCTGAGCTGCCCAATAATAAAAGCAATAGCTTAGTCCTAAACTGTTTTTACTATACTAGCTAACTAACATTGACTGCCAAACTGTAGCACATATAGAAAGGTGTCCTGACTAAAACACAGTCTGTAGATTACAGTATAGTATTAGTACATACAGACATACTTACTAGCTAAAACAGTCTGTAGACTACAGTATAGTACATATGTAACGGTTTGAAGAATGATCAGCTGTTTTAGTTTACCGTTTTAGTTTATTGTAAATTCTGAATGATTTGGGACAACCAGCGATTGTAAATAGGTCTTTTATTTTGAAATCGTCACTTCAGGAGGAAGTGACGTATTTGCTTTTCACTCACGCAACAACGTATGGTATCTGGCTTTACGTGCTGCTTATACTTCAGTACATCTGAGGATGATAAGAAGGTAGGCAGCTATCAGTGGTACCTTGATGTTATATCTCTGGTCTAAGCCGATAATGTTGTAAATAGGTTTCCAAGTAATGAACCGGGTTTGTACAGTGGTTTGATGTTGATGATGTGCAGTTGTGTATTTGTTCATAAGAGATTTGGCAGTTTTCGCGAACTTTTATGTGAGCATGTTGGCAAGCTAGCATTTGTGGGGGGAGGGGTTTTACACCTGGCTCTGCTGAGAAGTGCGTGTTCTAACTGGAGTTTTCTCCTACCACAGAGATGTGTGTATTACCGACGCCATTGAGTGCTTCATGCTGATGGCATAGTATGTTTCTTTTTCTTGACAGGTATGTTGTGATATTTTGGTCAATTGTATTTTCTAATGTTTTATTTTAATGTTTTATTTTCTAATGTTTTATTTTAATGTTTTATTTTCTAATGTTTTATTCTAATGTCTGATGCTTATACTTCAGTACATCTGAGGATGATAAGAAGAGATGTGTGTATTACCGACGCCATTGAGTGCTTCTTGCTGACGGCATTGTATGTACTCCGTCCATCCCGTCTCTCGTGTCCATTATTCACGCAGGGCAGGAACACAGTGGTCACATTGGTGCCGTGACTCGTTGATTCTTCGCTGGAGATGAGCTTCATCTTCACGGGACTGTCCTGCTGCTGCCTGTCTACGTGGATCGGGGCTAGTACTTCTCTCAATGCACAGCTTTTAGTCCTCTCTTTGTAAATGTAGTGGTTATTTTCTATTGTAATTGCTGCTTCCTCAATTGAGCAGTTTGAGTTTATTTTGACAACATTGTATATTTTTGCCAGACTTTTAAAATGAATTATGCTGGGGGAGGGTTCAACACCCCACTAGGAGGGAGTGTGGGTAGGGGTAGAGGCGTTTTGAATGTGCCTGCAGCTTTGCAATTTGAAAGTCCTCCTCCTTTTCAGCCAGGTGTTGTTGGTGTGGAGAATAGTAGAGGTTCCACGGAGGCTCCTTTAGTCAGTGGGAGCGGGGTTCCTCCTCACAATCCTCATGTAGATAGCAGGCATGGAATCCCGGTTGTTAGTACGTCCACGCCGGGCCCCTCTACACCTAGTGCTGATTTCGTGAGTCAGATGGTGGGAGTGATTCAACAGGTCAGTCGCCAACTAGCACATGATATTCTCACTCAGCTTAGTCCATCTGTTAGCACTGCACCTCCCACTTCCACGCCTGCACAGGCTGATTCTAATTCATCTAGCTCACGAGTACTTGACCTGTCCCAGGTCCAGCTAGTGTCCCACAGAAAAATTAGAGATCCCCCTAGCTTCAGAGGGGATGGGTCTGATAATGTTTCAGTGGGTGAGTGGGAGGACCTAATGAGAAATTTCATCAAGAGGGGGAATTTAAGGACTGAAGAGCAGGCAGATGAAATTCTCATTCATCTCAGGGGCAAGGCTAGAGATGTGGTCAGGTTTGGCACAAGAAACAGTGACATTGATACTACCCGCAACCCTGAGGCTATATATAGCCTCCTTCGCAGACATTTTGACACAGTCAAGTTTCAAGTTTCTTTAATAGTTGTCATACAGAAGTACAGAATACTTTTATACAAAATGCTTCTTACTGTTACGCTCTAGAGACTGTGCTAGACAAGATAAGTATGAAATAAAATAGTATAGCATGTAAAAATAGAAGTAAAAATAGAAGTCACAGTGTTCAGTATATACATATGTACAATGTTCGATGCAGAACAGAAGTAACTGAGTTACCATACAATATACAATATACTATGCAATGTACTAATATACAATACTATATAGTGCAAAGCAGAAATGGGATGAGGTACAATTTAGGTACAGTTTACAGTAAGGTGTACAGGTTGTAGTGCAAATCCTTTACCAATAAATATAAAGTGTGTTTAGGTGTTCTAAAGTGTGGAGAGTGGGTGCTGCAGTGTGTTGTTTGTTTAAAGTGAGTGTGTGCGTGTGGATGTGTGTGCTGTGTGCATTGATGGTTGTTGCATAGTGTTTATTGTTCGTTGAGCAGCCTGATGGCCTGGGGATAGAAGCTTCTTCTGAGTCTTTCTGTGCTTGCCATGAGACTCCGGTATCGCTTGCCTGACCGCAGCAGTTCAAAGAGGCAGTTGTTTGGGTGGCTGGAGTCCTTGATGATTCTCTTAGCCTTACCCCTGCACCGCTTGTTGTAAATGTTCTGGAGGGTGGGAAGCCCCCCTCCAATTGTGCGTTCGGTTGAACGTGTCACTCTCTGTAGTCTGCTTCGGTCTTGTGCGGTGCTATTCCCAAACCAGGAGGTGATATTGCCAGTCAGGATGCTCTCTATTGTACATGAGTAGAAGTTCTTAAGGATCTTCTGACTGACTTGGAACTTCCTTAGGCGCCTGAGGAAGTAGAGGCGTTGTCGTGCCTTCTTCACAACACTGTCAATGTGTGTGGTCCATGACAAGTCCTCGGATATGTGGGCTCTGAGGTACTTAAAACTGTTCACTCTCTCAACCGGTGCCCCGTCGATGCTGAGGGGGCTGTAGTCCCAGTCCCGTGCTCGCCTCTTCCACTGGCAGACTTTTACACGACTTTACCAGAAAGAGATGAAGATGCCTTTGACTACTGGCTCAGACTTAATCGTGCAGTGGACCTCGCCATTGAGCGCTTGAAGGAGCAGAGTAAGTCGCTGGATTGCCCGAGCACCGATGTGGCACGTATGTTCATAAGAAACTGCCCCTCCAAAGAACTCACCATGACATTCAGGTCAAAGACGATTGACAAATGGTCAGCGCATTAGGTCCAGGACATAATGAATGAATACCATTGTGAGATGAGTTTGAGGGCTGCGGCGAATAGAGGGCCAAAAGAGAAGGTGACAGTGAACACAATGGATATTTCACAGGCTGCGGCACTGCCTCCTGAGGGCCAGGACTTGTCACAGGCAAAGAGTGCTGAGTCCTCTGCTCTTGAGCGTGTCATTAGCATGCTCGAGAAGGTTTTGCTGCAGAGACCCGCTGTTACTACTATTCAAACAGACAGACCAGGCCACAGCAGCCCAGGATTGATGGTTTTCATGACATGCCTTGTACACAATGCTGCTCACTCAGCCTTCACTCACTGCTGTGACAACAGACTTTGCTTCCAGTGTCACGCACCTGGTCACTCCAGACGTGACTGCCCCAATGGGAGGAGACCTGCCTCCCATCAACAGTCGTAAAACGAGTAGAACTGCACCTGGGGAAGGATGGTGCAGATCATGGTGATGACACTCCCGGCTGTGACATTGTTGATTTGGAGACTGAGTATAGTTCGCTTTGCTCTGCTGCGCCTTCTGGCAAGACGGTGGTGTTCCAGGGGATACACAAACTTCAGGCAGTTGATAGTCTGTTTTATACCGACGTGTCTGTGGCGGGCAGAGTCCAGATGAAGGCCATGATAGATAGTGGATCTATGGCATGCTCTCTGAGTTAGGCTGCAGAGGCCCGCCTCTTGCGACACAACCCTGACGTCAGGAAATATCCAGCTGATGATATCATTGTGGTTGGCGCTGGCGGGCATCATGTCACACCAAAGGCGGTGTATGAGTCGGAGGTCACTGTGTTTGGCTGCAAGTTGCTTATTCCAATGCTAGTGATCCCTGGGCAGACAGATTACTTGATACTGGGCAGCAATGCTATGAAGAGACTTTTACAGCTGATGAAGAGCTAGTTACTGGAGGATCATGTCTGAACCAGGTGGTGCCATAGATGATGACTGTCGACGGTTCTTGTCTCTTCTCTCTAATTCGGAGAGGTGGAAGGGAGAGTCTGTGCCTGACAAAGTTGGCACAGTCAAGCTGAACAAATGTGTTACACTACAGCCACAGTGTGAACACCTGGTTTGGGGAAAGTTGCCAGAGTCAGCTGGCATATCAACAGGCAGCACAGGGATTGTTGAACCGACCCAGTCGAGATCCAGGCCCAGGAATATCATGGTTGGACGAGTCATCACGCCATTATGGGGCGACAGGTGGGTCCCTTTCAAACTGATTAACCCCACCAATAAGACAGTTGTGTTGAAGTGAAATACGAAGGTTGCAGATGTCTTTCCCTGCATTGCAGTTGAGGATCTGTCTACAACTGAGTGCATAAAGATTAACACACAGCGTGTCACATGTAATTCTGAAGAGCCAAGAGACAGACCTTCTAAAATAAAGTCTGTAGGCTACAGTATAGTACATACAGACAGACCTTCTAAAACACAGTCTGTAGACTACAGTATACATACAGGCCTCCTGGCTAAAACACAGTCTGTAGGCTACTTACATACATACAGGCCTCCTGCAGTGATGTACCTGAACGCGTTCAATGAACGATCGTTCGTGAACGCGTTCGTATTTTGGGCGAACGTGAACTGAACGGATGTTTTCCCCCCTAAATGAACGTAATTGAGAACGCGTTAATTCTCAGCGCTGTATAACGGCTGTGGTAACATTGACTGTATTTCATAATCCATATGTCTATAATTAGAAAAACCATATGCAAAACACTGGTGTTCTCAAAGGGGGATACTAGCGTGACAGAAACTGTTTGAGTCCACATGAAACCCCCGCTGGTGTTGAAACTGTATTTAGACAGCCATTCTCAACCCCCACTCAAGCAAATGTGGTCAACCACTAGAAACAAAGGAACTCGAAAGTCACACCCCACAGATGGAACAGTCACTCACCCCACTCTAAACAAGATGTATTCTTGTTAGCAGATTTCAGAGACCAGATAACCAGCTCTGATAGAATGTAAAGACTGTATGTAAATGTACCCAACTTGCTTTTGCTAAAAGTTCATGGAAACGAATTCACAAACAAGATCTATTAATCAACTGTTTAGTATCAAAATGTATGCAAAAGAGTAAACAACTGTGATAATACTGGAAGAAAGTTATTCATAATACACTAGAGACTTGGTAAAATGTTTAAGTGGAATACCCCTTGGACTGAGGAGACCTGAGCAGCAAAGGAGGGGGTCATCTGAAGACCCCCCCTCTGTTTACTGAAGGACAACACCCGACGAGGAGATCGAGGTGAGGGGGCAGCCAGCCCCCACTCAGGAGATCGATGGGGGACCGCCTCCCAGAAGACCAACCTGATTGGACCAAAACGTATTATTAGACTGTTGTTATTGGTTGAAATTAGAGTATTTAAGAGCGAGCACGGTGTTTGAGAGAGAGGCCAGCCAACCAGATCTGCGCCTCCAACCGCTCCCACCAGAGACTGCTGATTTCCATGTGAGTAAACTGTATGGAGTAATCACTGTTTGTGATATATAGATTTAGATGCCTATCTTAAAAACCAGGTTTACTCATGTGTAAAATGCTCAGTAGATCTCTATTTTATTGATGTTAACATGACTGTGTATGTACATGTTGGGTTTGATGTGCAAACCTTATTAATCCTTTGTACAAACATGTGTTAATGTACTCTAAATAATCCTTGTATGTGAAAAGCAACCTTCTAATTCACTCTGAGCCCAGAGGCAAAATAAATTATGAGTTTGAACCATAGTTCCTCTTTGCCTGGCCTAAACAGTTATTTTCTCCACTCAGTGGAGAAAGACCATTTGAATCAATGATGACCTTCTTCCTTTTCCAGATAGCAATCGCATTGTACTGCAAATCACCTCAGATATTGATTAGAATATACCACAGAATGGTGCCATTTTGAGACCCGTTCTGAATTGTTCACATATTGAGAGCGTGGAGGTTGTTTTGCGTACAGGGGGGTGGGATGGTAAAGCAGGGATGAGTTCTATTACGTATTAAGTTTAGACCGCGGCTCTCAGGATGAGATGTATTGTGTTGGCGAGGATCAGGGAAGTCGGAGATCACAATAATCGGCTCTGGCCTCGACTGCACAGGCTGATTCTGAATGACATAATAGGATAATAGCAGAATAGGACATAAGGTGCTTGTGTTAATTTAATCTAGATATTGGTAGTGTCATTTAAGTGTGGATTAGTGGTATAGAATCACACTAATAAGTGAGTGGTTGCATGGCGTTTGATATCTCGGGGTTGAATTGATGTCGTTAATCATACGTGGATGTGATGGGAGCATTTTGAAGTGACTAAGCAGGGCGGCGTTAAAAAATGTTAGGTTTGCTGGAAGGTCTGCAATTGTGCAGGGCTCCTAGCAAATCAAAGATGTGTTGGATCATTTGAACCTCTGACGGATCAGAAACGAATGAACTCCCGTGCCTGATGGCTGTCGCGTTAATGGAAGGGGCTTGCTTGGATATATCCCGAAGGCGAGTTTGATGTATATCAAAACCTTTTGTTGGGCGATGGACAGTGGACACGAGACAGAGTGGTGCCGAGGGCGCACGATTCTAGTTTTAACCAAGTAGCCGCTGGGCTCACGAATTACGGTGGAAATATGAAACGTTATGAAGTCAATAAGTGTGTTTTGAGGATTGTAGCGCGACACCAAAAGCAGATCGTGTGGCTATGATGCAACTTTCGACTCTGGCTCGCCCGTTGTGTTTGAGCCAGGGGAGGGGAATGGACATTTTTGGCTCCCTGTGAGCACAGGGGGTTTTAAAAAGAAAATGAATTCCACAAAATCCTGCAGAAGGGCCTGCTATATTGAGACGTTTTATTCTGTTATTGTGAGTCGCGTTGAGAGTTAGTACTTAAATGGCCGGCCGGCTGTTTTAATGAGTGAAAGGAGGGAATGTTGTTGTTGCTGTTGGACGTTTGGATGAAAAAAAGTGAGCACTTATGAATGGGAGTTTGTGTGTAAACATGTTAGCTGGGGTTTAGTACTTATGAATGACTGCGTGTATGTATGATTTTAAAAGTATTTCTATTCTATTTACAAAGGTACTGTTATATAGTTCTCGTGGGCGATGCGCGTGTGATTTGTATCCGTTTGTATCCGTCCGGGTAGCGTTGAACTGAGTGGATGCGCGGGTCTTGAACATCACATAACGTGCGGCTCCCGGGAGCGCATAGAACCTCACATCAGGCTGGCTAGATACTTAGCTGGTATGAGTGTTTGGGGGATAACGCCGTGATAAGGGCTCGGGCAATGTTATGATTAGAAGCGGTGTGGTGAGGGGAAATATGGGATATAGTTGAGTGGAGCGATTGTTTAATAATGACGTTGATTGAGAGTTGTTTGCAAAAGTAGGACGCTTCGGTTGTGATGTTGTATGACTCTGGGCGAGGGCACCGCGGTGCACCCTTGGGAAACGGAGAGCTGGCTATCAGAGCTAAGCTAAGCTAAGCTACCTATGCTAAGCTAAAGCTAACGGGCTATTGAGATAACTGTGCTAACAATGCTGGTGTGCAGGGTACGGATGATTTTTTTCATGTTGTATTCATGTTATTATATTTTGTACTACGTGTGACGTAGGGTTGCGTTATACTGGAGACAGTTGACATTGTTTTTTGTAGAGTCTGTAGCATTATGCAACTTGTGACCGCCAGCGGCGGAATAGCAGAGAACGACTTCCGTATTGACAGGAAGCGTCGTAGCGGCCATTTTGGACTTCTCGGTTTGACAGGAAGTGCCGTAGCGGCCATTTTTGGACACGTGACCGGATTTTTTACAGGAAGCCCCGTAGCGGCCATTTTAGTTGTAGTTTTATCGTCTTGTTTCGTTGTCTGATGTTGGAGGAAGGGAAATGTGTGCAGCTCTGGTTAACGAGATTGGTGAGTGTTTGTATTTTTGCTTTGTGTTATATATGTGTTCTGGAAGTGGGTCCGTTTGTGTTTGTGTTTACTACAGGTTGTATTTTTGTGTAAACAAGGGGGTGAGATGTAACATGTATGATGATTAGATTATGGGAGATAGTCAATGGGGGAGGAATTCAATAAGGGTTTGGGCTGCAAACAATGCAGTGAGTCTATTAAGGTGAAATGATTGAATGAATACATGAGCCTGTATCTAGTTAGAATTCACAAGTTAGCCACTATGGGTAAATGTATCATTTAATAATGGGAACAATATATATCACATATCACATGCAGTGTATCAGTCGGGGGTAGACCTGGCTTGAACAATTGAGGCTTGGCACATTTGAAACCACTTCTGGGAATGTTGTTTTATTTTTTGAATGAGTGGCCTTGGATAAAATGCTTATATTTGTAATATTACTTGAAGGATGTGTAAAAATGTGATTTTTAAATCTGTTTAGAGTGCAATTGTTCTGAGATAAGTGATGTTGTGTTTATGCTTGTTTTATATTGTTAAATCTTTAACACACTGTTGATGTGGTTAGGATCATGTTTACATTTAATGCTTGATACAAGCCTCTGAATCATAGGGGATGATCATTTATTGATGGAGGCTTGCTGTGTTGGAATACAATTTTATTGCTGCAATGACAATTTTTTGATAATGATTGTGTTTATCTGTTTACATAAGTTGTTGTATTTTGATAAGTGTGGGAGTGCTTTCATTCCATAGTTTCTCTATGTTTAAAATTGTAATGCACTGTTAATTTGGCTCTGGGGGGGGTTAGCCTTCTCCCTAGAAGTGTAGGAATGTGTGATTAATTCAAAACCTGAGGGCGGCTTGCCTCTGGGGGATGAGATGTGTGATTAACCTTTTGATGATTTACAGGGGGCCTATATTCACGGAGGGAGTAGATAGGGTCTTTGTGTCAAGGGCCTTTATGCTAAGGGGAGTCAGTATGCACAGGTCACGGGGAAGCCAAGGGGGGATGGTAACACCTGTTGGTTATGATCACTGTTGCAGACAACAGGGAGACAGGTCACAGGTGAAGATAGGAGAGAACAGTCAAAGTGAGATAACAGATGGAGTTATTTTTACAACTGGGAAAGGGGTTGTATGGTGACAATACGTGATCAAAGGCAGCATGCTGGACATAGAGAGTGACAGGAAGATGAGACAAAGGGCTAATACAGGAGACAGTTGCTGAGTAAGGGAGATAATTCAATAGGAGCCAGTTTAGATGCAGTTATTACGTTGAATATGGCTGACTATTTGATTGAAGGAATAACCTGAGGTTATCGCGGTTCTAGCAGGCCAGGGTGATTTCGGGTTGAGAAGGGTTGCTAGACCTTTCTTAGAATGTGGGTAGGAGTGCAGATGTAAGTGTAGATTGTGTTTAGCCTGAAGAAAGCTGAGAGCAGGAGAGAAAGAAAAAACTAACATTGTCTGTGGACCCAAATGATGATTAATGAGTTATGTTGTGTTGTGTGTTGAATGACAGGTTTTTGATGCAGGAGTGAAGCAGGCGTGAATGGTTTTGTCTTTGTTAATGTTTCACTAGTGATCTGTGGGTGATTGGGTTGTCTGCTTTTGTCTGTGTGTCTTTTAATTTCAGTGAGTGATTGAGGCTGTGAAAGTAGAATGAAAGTGTTGATTTCGTTTTCTTTAAAGGGTGTGTGAGATTTTGATTTGATTTCTTTCAAATATGTTTAAAAGTTAAAATCACTACCTGGGAACTTAATTTACAGGTGGAAGTTTTAATGGTTTGGTTATTTTTTCTTTTCTATTTTAATCTTTGATTGTGTGGACTGACATGTGTTTGGATGGAGCCTGTAGGGGAGACTGTGCTAACATAGAGGTGTCAAGTCACAAAGACATGTTTGAATGGAACAGTTGTGTGATGATGATGAGTGTGAAACGAGTGTGTGAGAGTCGCCATAGGAGTAATAGAGCGGAGTGGATGGTTTTGAAATTGTTATTTTTATTCCTTTGATGTTTTTAAATATGCGTGGATATTTCATGAGTGTGGATGCCACAACAGAGTGGTGTGTGTTTATTGGAGTTTAATTTCCTTTTTCTTTTGTGTTTAAATCAATTTTTTCATGATCTGGTGGGAGAGAACTGGTGAAGGCTGAAAGACGTCAGAACAGGATGTCAAATGAGCTAAGTAGTTCGATCAAATTGTGTGGATTATCAAGATGGCTTCTCTTACAAGTATGTTGACTTATTGTGTAAAATAATTTGCATTGTGCTTTGTCTCTTCACAGCTCAGTCGAGGGGGGGAATGCAGATCAACTCAGAGGACGCATGGAATACATTACATTAGAATATACGACATGGTAACATAGAATTTCATCTTCCCTGTTTCTTTTCAGTCCGATGGTGGTTGATTACCAAATTGTTCAAAGAGGATTCTTGTCTACGGGAACCCCTGCCCACTACATAACCCCTGAGGGGGGGGGGCCAGGTTGAATTTATGTGGTGAACAGATGTGGTACGAGTTTTGGAAAAATGTCCAGGCTAATGAGAACCGTCTGCGACAGGTTGTCATGGGATAAAAGATGACTGGACCTGAGGTATGTGACCTGGCCTGAAGCATGGCTGCGGCTGTTAGCTGCCAAGCAAAGGGGGTGCGGAGCCGGTCTGAGGGCTGAGCAGAAAATGGGTGGATGGGATCCTCTGAGATATTATGATGTTTGGTTGGACTGTAGGGAACAGGGAAATGACTGAACAGATACTGATGGTCTTTGTTTTGTGCACATGTGATTTGATAGAAGGCACAGACAAAGGGCGGATAGATTAAGACACAACGCAGGGTAAGGACATACACATAGATAGATTAGGGTCAAAGTGAGGATAGATAGTGAAATTATTTTTTTGGGTGTCTGCTTTCCCCGCCCGAACTGGAGCTGTGGGGGCCAAGGTGGTAAGGTTATGACCGTTGGGTGGTCATAAAGGGGGGAGGATAGATGGGAGAGCCAATTGATGAATTATGCAAGATGTGATTGTACTATTTTAAGAAAGAATTAACAGGAAGAAAAAAATTGATGTAAAATGAATATTGTGATGCTAATGTGTGTTTTCTCTCAACCAGATCATCTAAAGAGTGTGGGAACAAACTTTTCTGTAGATTAAGAATACTGGGTATTAAATTGGTGATTTTTAGATTAAATGTGTGATTTTTAGATACAAATTTTATTTGAATTGTTTTTAGCATATTCAAAGTGTTTGATTAAAAAGAAAAAGCAGGATATGAGCCTAGAGGAACAAAAGCTAATTGATGATATGTACCAAAGAATAACGAAAAAATTGGGAAAAAAATGGAAAAAATTTATGATTTTTATGTTTAATGTGAAAAATTTTGCATGGTTAGTATAGAAATCAAGTCAATGTACTGGTTATGACAATATTAATTGTCAAAGTGAGGAATGTGGTAACATTGACTGTATTTCATAATCCATTCCACTGGCGCTGCTGTGATGGCTGCCTTTCTGATCGCTCCGACGAGACTGTGCTTTATTTTGTTAATTTTTATAGTATTAGGAGTTTTATTTGCACCAACTGTTGGTGCATTATATGTGTATGACCGTCAGTCAATCATTGACATTGGATTAAGAAAAACTTACCGTTTGGATTGCTCTCTGGATCGGATCGCTGAACAGCAGAAATGGCCCGACGAGATCCTTTGTTATGCCGGCCACGGACAAGAAAAAAAGCCGCCGCGAAGACGAGGAAAGAGAGCCGGGGTCCGGAACAGACTGAGGTCCAAACGACACAGAACCACATTGCCCAGCATATTGTTGGCCAATGTGCAATCGATAGGAAACAAATTGGACGACATCAGAGCAAGGATCCAATTCCAGAGGGACATTCGGGATTGTAACGTCCTCTGTTTCACAGAAACTTGGCTGAGTCCAGATGTCCCGAACCATGCAATAGAACCGGCAGACCACTTCTTCGTTCTACGAAAAGACCGGACGGCATTAGAGTCACTAAAGAAGAAAGGAGGCGGCATTGCCTTCATGATAAACAAGGAGTGGTGCGATTTAGGCAACACAAAGGAAATGACTAACCACTGCTCCCCAGACCTGGAGTTTATCACGATAAAATGTCGACCCTTCTTCCTCCCAAGAGAGTTAACGTCCATCATCCTCATCGGAGTGTACATTCCACCACACGCGAACACTGAGGTCGCACTTTCAAAACTTCACGACGAGGTAAACAAACTCCAGGCAGCTAACGTTGACGCGGCCATTTTGGTCTTGGGGGATTTCAACAGCGCGCGTCTTAAAAAGGTGCTGCCGAATTTCTATCAGCATGTGACCTGTCCCACCAGAGGCGAGAACATATTAGACCATGTATACTCGCAATTTAAGAATGGGTACAAGTCACAGGCTCTTAGTCCATTCGGTAAAAGCGATCACGCCGCAATTTTTCTTTTGCCTAAGTACAAACAGTGTCTCAAGCGAACGCCGGTGGTCTCGCGAGAGGTTAAGCGTTGGACCGTGACGTCAGTAGAGTCACTCCAAGCAGTGCTGGGAAGCACAGAATGGAGTGTACTCCGTGATAACACAGCCAATATTAACGAATACACCGAAACGGTGATTGACTATGTCTGTACTCAGGTAGAAGTAATAATCCCCACCACCAAAATTAATATTTACCCAAACCAAAAGCCCTGGGTAGACAAATCCGTCCGTGAGGCTCTGAAAGTGCGCACATCAGCATACAACACCGGGCTGGTGACAGGCAACATGGAAGAACACAAGATGGCAAGATACAACGTCAGGAGAGCAGTAATAGAGGCAAAACGGCGTTACAGGGATAAAGTTGAACTTCAGTTTGAACAGGCTGACTCTAGAGGCATGTGGCAGGGCCTCAGAACAATGACAGACTACAAAGGAACCCCCCTCAAACTGAACAGTGACATCTCCTTAGCAAATGATCTCAACTCCTTCTATGCGAGGTTTGAGGCTGTGAATAACAACACCAGCCTACAAACCACGGCAATGGGGGGGGGGGGGTCTGCTGATGGAGACTCAGTGTTCAGGGTAACAGAGCATGAGGTGAGACGGATCTTTAAAAAAGTGGATATCAGGAAGGCAGCAGGACCGGACGGCATCCCCGGCCGCGTCCTAAAAGTCTGTGCCGACCAACTGGCCCCGGTATTCACTGACATCTTCAACCTGTCCTTGGAACAGGCCGTCATCCCCACCTGTCTGAAGAAGTCCACCATCATCCCTGTACCCAAAAAATCTACGCCCGCTTGCCTCAACGACTACCGCCCTGTAGCCCTCACCTCCATAGCCATGAAGTGCTTTGAGAAGCTAGTGAAGGGCTACATCTGTTCCTCCCTCCCCATCAACCTGGACCCTCTGCAATTTGCATATCGCCCCAACAGGTCCACGGAGGACGCCATAGCCCATGTGCTGCACACAGCAGCATCACATCTGGACAAGAGGAAGGGGAACTATGTGAGAATGCTGTTCATCGACTACAGCTCAGCATTCAATACCATAGTCCCCTCCAAACTCATAGCCAAGCTCAGGGACCTGGGCTTGAACTATGACCTGTGCCAGTGGGTCCTGGACTTCCTGACGGGCAGACCCCAGGTGGTAAGAGCCGGCAACTGCACCTCCTCATCCATCACGCTCAACATAGGGGCCCCCCAGGGCTGTGTTCTGAGCCCCCTCCTCTACTCCCTGTACACACATGACTGCGTAGCACAGCGGAACAACAACACCATCATCAAATTTGCTGATGACACAGTAGTGGTGGGCCTGATCTCTGCCAACGACGAAAGGGCCTACCTGGAAGAGGTAGAGAACCTGTCACAGTGGTGTCAGGAGAACTGCCTCTCCCTGAACGTCAGCAAAACAAAAGAGATGATTGTGGACTTCAGGAGGTCGGGGGTCAAGGACTACAGCCCCCTCAGCATCGACGGGGCACCAGTTGAGAGAGTGAACAGTTTCAAGTACCTCGGAGCCCACATATCCGAGGACTTGACATGGACCACACACATTGACAGTGTTGTGAAGAAGGCACGACAACGCCTCTACTTCCTCAGGCGCCTAAGGAAGTTCCAAGTCAGTCAGAAGATCCTTAGGAACTTCTACTCATGTACAATAGAGAGCATCCTGACCGGCAACATCACCTCCTGGTTTGGGAATAGCACTGCACAAGACCGTAGCAGACTACAAAGAGTGACACGTTCAGCCGAACGCACAATTAGAGGGGGGCTTCCCACCCTCCAGAACATTTACAACAAGCGGTGCAAGGGGAAGGCTAAGAGAATTATTAAGGACTCGAGCCACCCGAACAACTGCCTCTTTGAACTGCTGCCGTCAGGCAAGCGATACCGGAGTCTTATGGCGAGCACAGAAAGACTCAGAAGGAGCTTCTATCCCCAGGCCATCAGGCTGCTAAACGAACAATAATCGCTAAACGAACAATAATCACTATGCAACAACCATCAAATGCACACAGCACACACACCCACACGCACACACACACTCACTCAAACAAACAACACACTGCAGCACCCACTCTCCACACTTTAGATCACACAAACACACTTACACTTTATATTTATTGATAAAGGATTTGCACTACAACTCGTACACCTACTGTGAATTGTACCTAAACTGCACCTCGTCCATTTATGCCTTGCACTATATAGTATTGTATATTAGTACACTGCACAGTATTGTATATTGTATGGTAACTACGTCTACGAACATTGTACATATGTCTAAACTGAACACTGTGACCTCTTTTTTTTTTTTTTCTTCTAATTTTTACTATGTTTTTATTTCATACTTATCTTGTCATGCACAGTCTCTGGAGCGCAACAGTAAGAAGCATTTTGTACAAAAGTATTCTGTACTTCTGTATGACAACTATTAAAGAAACTAAAACTAAAACATATGTCTATAATTAGAAAAACCATATGCAAAACACTGGTGTTCTCAAAGGGGGATACTAGCGTGACAGAAACTGTTTGAGTCCACATGAAACCCCTGCTGGTGTTGAAACTGTATTTAGACAGCCATTCTCAACCCCCACTCAAGCAAATGTGGTCAACCACTAGAAACAAAGGAACTCGAAAGTCACACCCCACAGATGGAACAGTCACTCACCCCACTCTAAACAAGATGTATTCTTGTTAGCAGATTTCAGAGACCAGATAACCAGCTCTGATAGAATGTAAAGACTGTATGTAAATGTACCCAACTTGCTTTTGCTAAAAGTTCATGGAAACTAATTCACAAACAATATCTATCCCCCTGAGGTCTAAAGTTTCTAGCTCCACCTTCTCAGAATATTCTCTTTTTTTTTGTTACATAATGTAAAATGACAGATTCATACCTTCAAAATAAGCCATCAATTGTCAAATTTGAGACGATAGTTTTCAATCAATGTCCTATCAAACATTCTGGTAAAATCCTAACTATTTTTCAGGATAGGACTTGAACTTGATCCAAGTTCATTCAGCTATCTGATGAGAGAACTACACTCCCAGAATTCAATGTGATCATTGTCACTAGAACCATTTCACACCTGGAGCAAAGGCCCAGTCATTCCTTTGTTATTCCAGTGGATGGACCCAGCAGGAGGCCTAGCCTAGCGACAAGCGGCCACTACATAGTTGGGTATTGAAAAAATGCTCATATACACATAGAGAATAATAATCAACAAGAAACATCAACTGTATCAATTGTATTGTACAATGAACAACCCTATATATCACTTTTGGATTACAATAGTAATACAAGGTAATGTACTGATTTCTTTTGATTTCTCTGTTTGAGAGAGAGAGAGAGTGTGTGTGTGTGTGTGTGTGTGTGTGCAGGGGAGTAGCTGGGGGGGGGGGGGGGTTAGGATGATTCCAAGGGCCCAGCAAATGCCCCAATTTTTTTTTATAGATTGGGGGCCCCAAATCTTTTTAATAGATTGGGGGCCCACAAATTGATTCTTTCATGGGGCCCAGAATCTCCAGCTACGCCCCTGTGAGCGCACCTTTCTACTCTAGAGAGCTGTCATCACCGTGATGCGCGCTTGAATGAACTGCGAGATAACTCATAACTCGTACACACACGCACTCTGTCTCTGCCAGTTATGTTGATGAAAAGCATGTTAGACTACTTTTAATACATAAATTAACGTTCCGTCGGGTCCCGTGTATTCTCGAGAATGATAATAATAATAATAATAATAATAATGCAGGACCTCATCAGATTATATTATCAACGACAGACAGTGAGAAACACCCCCTCTCGCGCTGAAGAAGCATACATAGAAGCAGACTCGACACAAGTTTCGTCTCGACGCTGCGTCTCAGCGCACACACACACATACACGCACACCACATTATTCTGCAAAGCAGCTCAGTGTCCCGTGGATATTATTGCAAGAGATAATTCATACATATTATGAAAAGCCGATGCCGATCTGTTGTTTAGAATTTGGATGGGGGGTAGCGAGTCTCTGATACCTCTCACCTCTGCGCGGGGGTCTAACACCTATTCACAGCGCACACGCTTCTCTTGTGTGTGTGCGCGCGTGCGTGTATGTGCGTTTCGTGACGCGCTGTAGTTCTCTCGCAAACGGAAATAATTACAAGCATACCATCTAGCCAGAATTAAACGTATTTACAAGTCGTATTATGTTTAGCAAGTAATGAGACATATATAGTACATCTCAAAGCACTCGAAATTGTCATTTTTCTATTTTTATCGATTTCTGAAAATATGTACGTTTAGAGCATTTAGAAGACATTCTAATTATTTTGTTCTCCGCCCACGGGAGCAATACGCCCCGTTGACTCCTAAGGGTTTTAATCAACTGTTTAGTATCAAAATGTATGCAAAATAGTAAAAAACTGTGATAGTACTGGAAGAAAGTAATTCATAATACCTCTTTGCCTGGCCTAAACAGTTATTTTCTCCACTCAGTGGAGAAAGACCATTTGAATCATGGATGATCTTCTTCCTTTTCCAGATAGCAATCGTATTGTACTGCAAATCACCTCAGATATTGATTAGAATATACCACACGGCGTTCAAAAGTGCGTTCATTCTCAGCACTATATTATAACGCTGTTCAAACTTGTGCCCGATTTCATATGCATTTCAGCCGAAAACCCAGTTAAAACACACTGTAAACAGGCTTCAAAATAATGCTGAAAACCACACAATCTGGCAACCGCTCTGGGCGGAGCTTCGGGGAGTCTGGTAGTAGAGCAGCAGCACTCGCACTTTTAGAAGGCGCTGCACTCGCTCAGAGTCAGACTCTACGACGTCGGTGTATGAGCATTTAAGAGTTTTAGTTAAAGTCAGTAAATGTTTTGCACTTTGAATATTGAACTTTGAGGTAAAACCTACCTCAGCCTGGTTCCTACCTCGTGTTGTGTTAGTACAGAGTTATGTCAGCACATCTTTATATGTTTGCACAATGACTACTTTCACTTTTGGTACTTTAAGTATATTTAGATTATTATACTTAATAAAGACCATTCAAGCAGCACCTTTTTGCTCATGTTTTTGAAAATATACTGTAGAGATGAAAGCTGCAGCTGCTACTAGTGTGGACTGAATGGGCGGCAGCAAAGCATTATGGAAATGCCAGTATTCTGTGGTTCTATTATGGGTTGTGGCAATAAATTTGAAAAATAATAGCTTGCAGCAACGTATTGAAAAAAGAACTATAAACTATAAATTAGTTCATTTTTGAAACCATGAACTTTAGTTCAAAATTCAAAATTTGTGAACTGTGAACTGAACTAGTTCATGTAGAAAGTGAACTTTCCCAACACTGGCCTCCTGGCTAAAACACAGTCTGTATGCTACAGTATACTTTACTACATACATACAGGCCTCCTTCTAAAACACAGTCTGTAGACTACAGTATAGTACATACATACAGCCCACCTGACTAAAACACAGTCTGTAGACTACAGTATAGTACAGACAGACATGGCTAAAACACAGTCTGTAGGGCACAGTGCTTTGCAGCACATATTCCCTCATCTATGTAACTCTCTCAGCCTTCCTCTCTTAGTACACCCCTGACAGTACATACTGTAGTGTTTGGAACCACACAAACGTAACAAGCCATTAGGCTCTGCTCCACTCCTCTCCTCCTTGTCAGAACAGAGGAGACCTGATGAATGTATTTCTGGGACAGTGAAGCAGGCTTCTGGGGAAAGCATGGAGACTTGTCCAAGGCCAGGCTGTGTCGAGGCTGGCATCGCCTTGGTGAGGTTTCAGGTAGAGTTAGAGTTTCAGGTAGATCATGTGACAGACTACTGCAAAATGTACCCCGTTAGTTTCTGTGTGGGTAGTCAACGTGGGTACTTTGGGCTATCAATGTCGATTTATTTTGTAATTATTATTATTATTATTATTATTATTATTATTATTATTATTATTATTATTATTATTATTATTATTATTATTATTATTATTATTATTATTATTATTATTATTATTATTATTATTATTATTATTATTATTATTATTATTATTATTATTATTATTATTATTATTATTATTATTATTATTATTATTATTATTATTATTATTATTATTATTATTATTATTATTATTATTATTATTATTATTATTATTATTATTATTATTATTATTATTATTATTATTATTATTATTATTATTATTATTATTATTATTATTATTATTATTATTATTATTATTATTATTATTATTATTATTATTATTATTATTGACTCAATCTAGTCTACGTACTGTAGCCTACATTTTAAGTGCAGGAGCTGATGGTTTTTAAAGAAGCCCCTCCTCTCCCCCTTCTTATGTCTCATATTTAGCTTATATCACCTTCCATCCACTATCACCTCCCCACCCCTCTCCCCCTTCTCTCTCCCTCTTCCCACCCCCCACCCCTCTCTCTCCCTCTTCCCACCCCTCTCTCTCCCTCTTCCCACCCCTCTCTCTCCCTCTTCCCACCCCTATCTCTCCCTCTTCCCACCCCTCTCTCTCCCTCTTCCCACCCCTATCTCTCCCTGTTCCCACCCCTCTCTCTCCCTCTTCCCACCCCTCTTCCCATCTCTCTCTCTTCCCACCCCTCTCCCCATCTCTCTCTCTTCCTACCCCTCTCCCCCATCTCTCGCTCTATAATAATAATACATTTTATTTATATAGCGTTTTTCAAGAACTCAAAGACGCTGATCTCTCTCTCTTCCCACCCCTCTCCCCCATCTCTCTCTCCCTCTTCCCACCCCGCTCCCCCATCTCTCTCTCTCTCTCTTCCCACCGCTCTCCCCCTTCTCTCAATGGAAAAATAACACAGAAAAAAACAGTACAGTTTCTAACTTCTGATTGGGTGGGCAGCAGCCTACAGCCCGCCTCCAAAGTCTCTCTTCTCTACTAGTGCTCTCTGTAAGTGTGTTTCACCAGGGGCGGAGCTAGCCCTCCACACACAAGGGGCGAAGCAAAGTCAGAGGAGAAGCAGGTGAAGTGAAGAGCATTTGATGCAACATTTTCTACTGACTGACTGACTGACTGACTGACTGACTGGCTGGCTGGCTGGCTGGCTGGCTGGCTGAATGATTGACTGATGTGGTATATTCTAAGTCAATACATTAGATTAATCACAGTGCATTGAGGTTGCTAACTAGAGGGAAGAAGGAGAATAATAGAAACAGGTCCTCATCTGACTCCAAATAGCCAGTAGAGAATAAAACGTGTAGTCAGACAACCATAACTATAGTTCAACTTAGATTTATTGCCTCGGGGCTCAAAGGTGAAATGCAGGTTATTTACATACAGGGATTATTTCATAGTCCATCAAACATGCTGTACAAAAGGATAGTTGAGGTTTACACCTGAATGAATGAATGACTTTATTTGACAATATAAAAAATAAACATGTGACAGAAGAGCACAGTCAGGATATACTGCCAAGGATGAAACACAAAAAAGCTCAGAGCTTATTTCCATTGTGGTCCTTGTAGGGGGGTGGGGGAGTGTGATGCTTAATACATGCATCATATAAAACGTGACATCACAACACATCACATATACCATTTAACATTTATATACATAACAGACTCATACAACATGCAAGCGTGCCTTAAGCTAAGTGTCTAGGTCAAGTATAGTCCCTTTTGAGCCATGTCTTCAGGCTGGACTTGAATCTAACGGCATTGTCTACGATTTTCAGGTCACTGGGCAGACTGTTCCAATAGATAGCTGCTGAATACAGTAATGACTCCTTCCCCATACAGCTCCTGAATCTGACTGGCACAAAGTCAGTTGAGCTGCGCCTAGTTTGGTATGCATGGGTGTCTCTGATTCGGTTGAAGTAGTTGTTAAAGTACACTGGCACTACCCCGTGCACTATTCTGTGAACTAGGCACATCCCTATCTGGTTTACTCTGTCTTCCACCTTAAGCCATCTCATGATCTCAAAGTGAGCTGGGTCAAGGTGGGTTCGGGCAGGTAGCCTTAGTATTACCCTGATTAGCTTGTTTTGTGATGTCTGTAGTTTTATTTTCTGACTTTTGGGGGCACTGTTGTACCAGGAGCCACACGCATAGTCATAGTGACACTGTATGAGTGCTCCAGCAAGAATCTTCATCACTGACTGATCTAAAAAAAATTAGATTCTGGCTAGGTATCTAGTCCTGTTATTGATCTTTGTAAGTGCTTGGTGAGCCATGCTTTCCCCTGATAAGCTGTTTTCCAGGATGCAACCAAGATATTTCACAGATGTTTTGTCTGTGAGAACAGTATCTCCTATTCTAATGTTAAAACCTGGCAATTTTCTGAGCCTGACCTTTGACCCGAATAGAACGGACTCAGTCTTCCCCATGTGGAGGGACAGCTTGTTGTAGCCTAGCCAGTCGCTAACCTTCTCTAGTTCTGCACTCAATGTCTGCTCAACCACTTGTTTGTCTTTGTGAGACACTAGTAAGGCGGAGTCATCCGCGTATAAAAAAAGGTCACATGAGCAAGCTGCTTTCAGGTCATTAATATACAGGAGAAAGAGGAGCAGACCCAAAACACTCCCTTGCGGGACCCCGCACTCAACTGTCCGAGGACTGGAGAGTACTCCGTTTATATCTACCACCTGTTGTCTCCCTGTTAGGTAGGAACCAATCAATTTCTGAGCTGCCTCATTAAAGCCTAGGGCCCTAAGCTTCATTAACAGGATGTTGTGATCCATTCTGGAGGTCTAACATTACCATTCCACAGAACTTTCCCTCGTCTACCTCTTTCCGGATGTAATCTGTGAGGAACAGCAGGCAGGTGTCTGTGGAGTGGGACCTCCTGAAACCAGATTGGTATTTGTACATGTTGTTAGTGGAGAAATAACTGTCTATTTGCTCATAAACAAGCCTCTCAATGGTTTTTGATAGAACGCCCAGGATGGAAATGGGTCTGTAGTTACCCGGTTTCAATTTGTTTCCCTTTTTGTGGAGAGGAATAACTCTTGCCGATTTCATTTCGCTTGGAAATGTTCCTGTGTCAATGGCTAGGTTGGTGATGTGAGCTACATATGGGGCAATGATTTCTGCAGCATCCTTTTTTTCCAGGGATGTTGTCTAATCCAGTAGCCCTTGAGGTGTCAAGTTTTTTAAGCTTTTCCTGGACCTCCATCTCAGTCACTTTCCTAAAGGAAAAAGCATTTGCTTTAACCCCCTGATCTAGGTAGAATTTTTGGACTTCACTCTCTATGTTGTTGCCGGGTTTAGCTGGTATCTTTTCAGATATAGTTTTTGCAATGGATGTAAAATAGCTATTCAGACAGTCTGCCACCTCTGATTTGTCTGCTGAAATTTTGTCTCCAATTTCTAAACTGATATTGCCTGATTTCGTCTTTAATTTCTTACTGTATCCTACCTCTTTAAGTGTCCTCCAGAGTTTCCGTGAGTTGTTCCTATACTCTGTTATTTTTTCATTGAAAAAACCCTTCTTTGTCCCTTTAATCAAACTATTTACATAGTTTTTGTGTTTCTTTAAATCTAGGAAAGTGTGAGGTTTGGTCCGCTCCCCGCCACACGTTCCGTTCCTTTAAGGTACTTTGTTGATTAATTGCATTCCCCGCCACACGCTCCGTTCCTGTAAGGTGCCGTGTTGATTGGTGCTCTCCTCGCCACACGCTTCTGGAGCAAGTATCAATTTCATCCCGCAGCTGTCACTGCTTGTAATCAGCGCCCTGTGGCTTTATATACCCTGATCCCCCTACTATCAATGTTGGATCGTTCTGAATATTCCTGCATTTGCCTGCCTTCCCCGTCGCTGTTTGCTGTCTTTTGCTCTCCAGGACTTTCGTGGAGAATCCCTGTGGAGAACCTGGTTTTCCCGTTCTGAGCTGCGCCTCGTTATCTGCCCGCTTTACAAGTTGCGCTCTGGTGAGTTTTTGGAAACAGTTCTTTGGATCATCAGTTTTTTGTGTGTTTGTGAAACACCGAAGAGATCCCGTTTTTTGTTTGTACTGTTGTCACCTATTTTTGTGTTGGATTTACACTTTGGATTACCGTATTGTTTTTTCTCTGGACTCTGCTAACTGTGTGTGGTACACCGAAGATCAAGTCACTTGGATGTATACTGGATCAGTCACCTCTCTGTTTCTGTTGTGCGCTGGGCTAACTCAGATTTCTCTCTCTCTCCGTTTCCACCGGGAGTGAAAGCTGGGAGGATCTGCAGAGCGGCTTCAGACGTCACAAGCCAATTCCTCACCACCACCTACTGGGAGAATCTGCAGAGCCGCAGCAATCTTCACATGCCAGATTCCCCGTTTGTTCGGTTGCTCAACTTAATTCCATCTTGTAACTCAGAAAATAAATACGCCCTTGCTTTGGCTAACTCTGAACAAACTCTCTCTGTGCCGTTGCGTTTGAGGTCGGTTACAAACCCTAACAGAAAGCCTGTTATGTCCTGGACTTCTTAAATTGTTTAAAAATATTGTTCCTTATTTTAATAGCTTTTAAAATGTCATCATTAATCCATGGCTGTGTCCTCTGCTTTATCCTGACCATCTTCCTGGGTGCTAATCTGTCAACCACTTTAAGAAATGTTGTTTTAAAACCGTCCCATGCTTTTTCAACCTCTTTGCATTGCATTACATGAGACCAGTCCACACCCCTTAAACCATCCAGGAGCATTTCCTTGCTGTAATTTTTTAAAGATCTGATTTTGATGTAGTTGTGACCCTCAAAATGACCCCTCTGTACCTTTCTGGTACAGAAAATTGCAAGGTGATCACTGAGTGCATAATCAACAACTCCGCTGTTTGTTATCCTTTGTTTATCAGAGACCAGTATTAAGTCGATTATGGTCTGAGAAAGGGAGGTAACTCTGGTAGGTTCAGTGATGAGCTGGTGCAGGTCAAACAATTTACTATAGTTCAGAAGGGACTTTAATCCAGAGCTCTTTTTAAGTAAATCAGTGTTGAAATCTCCCATGACAACAACTTCAGATTTCTCAAAATCAGTGCACTTGGAGCATATCTCCTCTAGATCATCATAAAAATTGCCCGGATCTGGTGGCCTGTAACAGACTCCAAAAATAATTGGTTTGCTTTTGGGTAACAGAATATCAAGCCACAGCGCTTCTACCACGTCGTGTTCAAGATCTGATTTAATATTAAAACCAATGTCAGACCTAATATAAGCACACACACCTCCTCCGTTTCGGTTTCGATCTTTCCTTACAATTATATAGTTCTCAATCTCAATTTCGGAGTCGCTTATTGAACTGTCAAGCCAAGTTTCACTGAAACATATTACTCCTACCTTGCAACTACTAAATAGTAGCCGAAGTTTGTCTATTTTGGGGAGGAGGCTTCTGATGTTTAGATGGAAAAAAAGTAGTCCTCTTTTTGCGTATAGTTTATCCAAGTTTGGTAGTGTCTCGTCTTCTCCGTGGATATTCGCTTCAGGTCTCTGCTGCTCTATCGGCGTTCTTTCCAGCCCGTGGCTTCTTCGCCCGAGTTCGCAATTTCGTGCTCAGATCTCGCGGTTCTAGGTAGGCCGTCGTCAGATCTCCGCTGCTCCACCGGCGTTGATCCCGGGGCTGCAACACCTCGGCCTGCAATTTCGTGCAACGCTCCCCTCTCATCTTCAGGAAGAATGTTTTCTCCATTCCTGATGTGGTGATATTGACCTTGAATTCCATAACTAATATGTGTGAATAATTAGAAAACCATAATATTATGCCTTGTATACTTTTTAGCAGCAGAGTGGGCTGCAGGGCTAAATGAGGAACGATTATAGAGAAAGTTGCATCAGATAACAGCAGGAACAGTTATTTCAACCCCCACTAGCAACACTAGAACAAAGGAACTGAAAAGTCACACCCAAATGTTAGCAGATGTCAGCCGACAGCAGAGACCAGATAACTGGCTCTTATAAGTATAAGACAGGACTAAAGATCATTAATCAATAAGGACATGGTTCAAAGTTAAATGAAAAAGCATGATACTTGATTGGCTTTGATTGGATTGATATTTCTATAAAGAAATCAATAAAAACAACTATATAGATATTTAGAATTAAGAATCCTGGTATATGTATCACAGTTATATTACAGAGTTTCAGTCTGGTAAATAAAGGTTGGTGTAGTCTCATATGATGTCTGGTATCAGCCTAGAAAGCAATGACTGTACTTGGGTGATATTAGACATCATATGGGTCATTGCATGAACCATATAGAAGGAATGTTAAAGTATTGGATTCATTCAGAGGAGACTTGAGCAGCCAAGGAGGGGGGTCATCAAAAGCGCCCTCCTCTACGCATTAAGAGGCCACACCGACGGGGGCCACCAGCAGACCCCCCCTGTTCACTGAAGGAAGACACCGACGGGGGCCATCGGCGGCCTCCCCCTTCTGTTTACTGAAGGAAGACCCACACAGGAGATCGATTTGGGGACAGCCCCCACAGAAGAACCAACCGGATTGGACCAAACGTATTATTAAAATGTGCTACTATTGGTGGGAAATTATAGTATTTAAGAGCAAAACAGTGTTAATTCAGGAGCCCAGACCGCCCCCAGGTCTGCGGCTCCCCGCTCCCAACCCAGAGAATGCTGTCGGCTGATTTTCATGTAAGTAAGCTGGATGGTCCCATGGTTGGTTAGAATAGAATGTAAAGATACTTATCTTAGAAACCAGGCTTACTCATATGAAAAGGGGCTTACAGTAGATTCTCTATTTTCATTGATGTTAACAATGACTGTTGTATGTACATGTTGGGGTTTTGAGATGCAAACCTTGTTGATCCTTTGTACAAAACAGACATGTTAATGTATTCTGATAATCCTTGTATGTGAAAAGCAACCTTTTAATTCACTCTTGGCCGCCGAGACAAATAAATACATGAGTTTAAATTCGAACTCTCCCGTCTGGACTGCACGTTTATTCCTTGCTGGCTATATTGGAAGTCAGATGAGGAGACCAAATTCTATCACTTATGATCTTTTTCCTCCTTCCAGTTAGCGACCTCCTTGTGCTGCAATTAACCTTAGGTTTTCATTAAGAATATACCACACTGACTCCATCAGCGCCGTCTGGCTTGGGCTCAGGTCCCGTCGTGGCTCCCGGGAAGCAGAAATAAGGATGGGGGTTAGGCTGGCAAATATCAACATCTGGAGCTGCACCGCTGATTTCCATACATACCTGGGAAACAGGTACGTTGCATCTGTAGCTGTTGTTGCTGTCGCCGTTCTGCGTGGTGTTTACACCGTCTGAGATCGGACCAGGACATTGGTGAATGTCTCCGGACATAAGCAAACCAAGCGTAATAATCAAATAGTCACAGTCGATTTTGCGTTTGTTTCCCGTTTTGCTCATGTTGTTTGAGGGATTGTACCAGTTTGGGTAAACGAATGCGTTGAGCAGGGTCAACTTCCCTAGCCCAAAGTGCTTCAATCCTGTCATCGTATTACTTGTGTTAAACTCATTCGAAGGTTTAAAGTTAAAATAGTCTGGGCCTGTGTTGTTAAAACTTAATATAAAAGCATAAAATAGGAGAGCCAGAAGTGCTCCAAACTTTCCTGCCGCCATGACGCTGTGTGTGCTGTGTGTCTGTACACAAAACCAAGTCTGTACACAAAACAGTAGTCATGTTATGTCAATGAAGAGAGACTTACTGAGCATTACCCATGAGTAAACCTGGTCTTAAGATAGGAATCTTTACCTTACTCTAAACAACAGTGGTTTCCATGCTCTCTCTAACAATGCGTTCTCATCTATATACTCTGGCATCAACCAATAATAGCACGTCCATATATTAAGTTGGTCCAATCCGGTTTCTTGATTCTACCAACAGGCGTTCCTCTGTTGGGGCTGTCCCAGGTCCTTACATGGCTGGGTTTCTGCAGCCCCAGGGGGGGGTCCTCCTGTGGCCCCCTCCTTTTGGGCTCTGGCTTCTCGATAAGTTAACAGTTTTAACACTAGAACCTTTAACTTTAATGTAATGAGTTACATATATATTCAGCATTAACCCAATGTGGCGTTGTCTATATTTTAATACCAAATTGCCTATATGAAATATCACAAGCCTGATTTTGCCAGACTGAATTAATGGTTCTAATATTTAAAGCTTTACAAAAAGAGTGAAATAACACTCTTACTTTCATAACCAGTTTACATTCTAAATGACATTCAAATCCTTTTATCTAATAAGTCAGATAGATTAATATGATATTGTTTTAAATAGTTTCCATGTCTAACATCCTGTAAATACATTCTGCTCTTAACAAGTCTGGGCTGGTCTGCCCTCTGTTCCGACCAGCTGTCCTCTTGGGCCCAGTGGGGTGTGATCACCACATTAACATAGAATTTATAGTCAACAGATTTCCACTCTGAGCATGGGAAGATCTAATCATTCTAGTCATATATGTACTTAAGGCATTCTTTGAATTAACCATTTATAACAGATATTTGCAGTTTCAGTGATAACCCAACAGTGTGTTTAGTCTCTAATCTATAATTGTTTCATTTCTCCCAGAATGTGTCACAGACAGCTCAGCCCAATGGGGGTTGGTTGAAACCACTTTGCTTTTAACAAGTACACAGAGCTTTTGCATATAATCCTATACACAGACATATTTGGTTATGAAATGCCAGTCAAGGGTACCACAATTCCTCCCTTTGACATTTACTAATGTCATAAACAAGTACATTGACTTGATTTCTATACATACTAGCCACACAATTTAACATTAAAATAAAAATCATAAATTTTGAATTTTTCTCAATTTTAAATTTTTTTCTCATTCTTCTTTATACACATCATCAAATCTTCTTTCTTCTTGTTTTCTTCGTTTTCCCCCACATTCCCCTGACTATGGCCCCCTCCAGGGAAATACAAATGACCCATTCATCCAGATCCCCAATTAACCTACTCTGCCCTCATGATCCAGTGTTTACCACCTGCTATCATTGGGTTTTGATCCTCTCGGCTCATAGCCAGAGGCCTATTTCTTTTTCCAACAACAACTTTGAATATGCTAAAAACAATTATAAATAAATTTAATCTAAATTAAATCTCTGAAATATTCTTCTTCTTGCTAATTGTTTCTTAAAATAGTTCAATCACATTTGCATAATCAATCAATTGGTTTTCTCATCTATATCCTCCTTTCCCCCTTGTGACCATGTAATGGCCACACATCCTTACCTTCACCTCGTCACAGCTCAACCGGGCAGAGAACGACGGAACACATCCCAAAAAAAAATATTCTTTCCTTATTACCTTTCGTCCTAACTTCCAGCCTTCCTAACTTATGTGTATGCCATTAACTTCCCCTGCGTTGTGTCTTAATCTATCCGCCCTCTGTTTGCGCGTCCTACCAAATCAAAAGTGCACAAACAAAGACCCATCAGTAGCCTGTTCAGTCATCTCCCTGTTCCCCTCCTCCCCAACCAAACTACACATTTCCCAGAGGATCTTGCTTACACGTTTTGCACAGTCTCTGACCGGCTCCGCCCCCCCTCCCCTCTGTGCTCATCAGCCAACGGCCATAGCCTTGTTCTAGGCCAGGTTACATGAGAGCGAACTTGTCGCCGGTTATTCCTGCTTTCGACCGTCCACCACACAGGCCTGCAGGTTAACGGCTCTCACTAGTCAGACATCTGTCCCCAATCTTGCGTACCACATCTTTCCCTTACAAGCCCAACTTGGCCCCTCCCCTCAGGGGTTTTGTAGAGGCGGGGGTAATTGTATACAAGAATCCTCCCCCCACAATTTGGTAATTAACCACCCTTGGACTGAAAAGAAACAGGGAAAAAAAACTGAAGTTTTACTTTACCGTGCCGTATATCTAATGTAATGTATTCATTATGTGTCCTGCACCTGGGTTGTTTCGCATCCCCCCCCACTGAGCTGTGAATACAAAAGCACATATGCAAATTCTGATAATATCTCAATCTAACAACTTGCAAGAGAAACCATATTGACGAATCCATACAAATGTGTAATGAACTACTTAGCTTTTCAGACATCCTGCCCTGATGTATCTCAGCTTCCACCCTCACTGCACAAGTCCCCTCTCACCAGATCATGAAAAAATAGTTGGACATTAAAGAAAAAGACAAATTATCAAAACCAAACATCTCCGTAAACACACTCCAATCTGTTGTGTGGCATCCCCACTTGTGAAATATCCACGTATACTAAAAAACATTAAAGGAATAAAAAGAACACAAGTAAAATCACATGCACTCAGCTCTATCACTCCTGTGGTGACTCTCACACACACACCATCACACAAACTGCTCCATTCAAACATGTCCTTGTGACCTGACACCTCCGTTCTCAGCACAGTCTTCCCCACAGGCTCCTTCATCCCCTTTCATACAACACAATCAGTCCAGAAAATTTAAGATTAGAAAGAAAAGAAAACCAACCATTTACATTCAAACACCATTCACCTGTAACATGAGTTATCAGGCAGTGTTTTTAACTTTTTAAAACATTTAAAAGAAATCAAATCAAAATTACCACACACCCTTTAAAGAATAAGAAACAAAATAAACTCTTTCATTCAAACAAATGATACTAAATGATAAGCGATAATAATTCCAGTTCTATTTGTAGTATAAACCAAGTGTTTTGATATCCTTCTATTCAGATAGACAAGCCAACAGTCCTACTATTTATTAACGTAGTTATTGTTTAATTTTAACTAGATATGGCTTGTAATCAAACGGTTCTCTGTCCTTTGGGCAGAGAACCTCTGAAATACTAAACATGGTCTGCTGGTTCTCACAGCTGGTATTTGATCCTGACACAAGATAACATCCTGTAGTGAGAAAAGTTCCTCAGGCCCTGAGTTTCAGCTGCTTGGTATGCAAATATGCACGCTATTGTTAGGCTTTTACCAGATAACAGAATCGTGTTACGACCTGCCGGTTTTCTGGCCACAGTCGACTGTATTCCACTAAAGCTTTGTTTATTTACAAAAACAGACAAAAACAGACAACAACTCAAATCATCCACAGATTACTAGTTAAACATTCACAAAGACAAAACCATTCAACCTTGTTTCACTCATGCATCAAAAACCCAAGTCATTCAACATAAATCTCTCAACCACAACATAACATAACTCATTAGTCATTTGTACAAGTTTATAAACAATGTTAGTTGTCCTCCCTTTCCTGCTCTCAACTCAGGCGAATCCAGTTCACACCCATTTTCATACAATACAGCTCTCACTGTATTTTTACACCTAACATCCAGAGGAAGTCTGGGAACCCCCCCTCAACGATAGAACCCCAAAGCATACCCAGTGCCCTGAGAGTCTAAAGCTATTCCTTCTAATCAAATAGTCAGCCAATCAATGTCATAACCCCACTTGAAATGACTTATCCTATCGATTTTCCTCGCTCACACTCCAACTGTTACCTGGATTAGCCCCACTGTCTCATCTCGTCTTGTTCTGTAACCCTGTTGTAAAAATAACTCTATCTGTTATCTTTCCCCCAACCGCTCTCTGCAATCTTCACCTCTGACCCTTACTTCCCCTATCTGGCTTTAACTGCAACCATCTACAACAGGTTTACCATCCCCTGTGGCACTTCGTGACCTAAGCATACAGTCTCCCCTGAGGCCCTATTGGCCCTCGGGCATAAACCTTATCTACCCTCTCCGTGAATACAGGCCCCCTGTAAATCATCAAAGGGTTATACACACATTCCTGCCACTTCTAGGGGGAAGGCTAATCCCCCCAGAGTTAAAATTAACATACATTTGCCTGTTCTTATCAACAGTGCATTTACAATCTTAAACATAGAGAAACTATGGACTGAATATAACACTTTTATCAAAACATCACAATTATTGTAAACAGATCTACTTAATCATTATCAAAATATCAAACAAGCCTCCACCACTAAATTATCATTCCTTATGATTGGCCTTGTACCAAACTTCAATGTAACATCAGCCTATGTAAATCAACAGTGCATTACAATCTGACACCTCAACATCAATGCATTCTATACAAGCATCTTAATTCAAGTCAAACTGTGAGGTTTCTGTCCTTGCTCACTTACTCGCTCTGTTCCTTTAAACCACCTCGCTCTGTTTTCCATTTGTTTCTGTTAATCATTTCATTCCCCCATTCACACGCTTCTTCCCAGAGACGTCGTTGATTGGTTCTCTCCCGTCCACACGCTTTTCAATCACATCCCCCAGCTGTCACTGCTTGTCAATCAATCAATCCCGTATTATTTATACCCCGTTTCCCCACTCAAGTTTTGTTGGATCGTTTTGATATTTTCTGTTTGCATTCGCCGTTCCTGCTGCTGCTGTTGTTCCCTGTGCTTTACCTCCAGGATATCCAAGAAGCCTTCCTCTTGGACACCTTTTTCCCGTGGCGACGCGCTCGCTCCGCTGCTGTTCCAGCGCTCTTTACGCACAACGCCTGGGTGAGTTTTTAATGACTGTCTTTGATCAAGTTCCGTTTTCGTGTGTTTTTATAACACTGAAGATTACCACCTTTTTATCAGACAGTCACTCACCCAGCGGTTGCCTTTTTGATTGTTTCACTGGGATAATATTTTGACCTAACATCTCCCACTGTGTGTTTATCACACCGAAGATATTATCACATTGGATTGTATTTTGGACTTCGCTCTCAGTGTCTATTTTTGCACCGAAGATATTTTTCACTTGGGATTGTGTTTTGGAACATTGCTCACTGTGTGTGTTTACACAAAGATTAGTTCACTTGGATAACTTTTGTTTTTGGGTACAAGTCACCTCTCCTGTTCTCCTGCTCGTTCTACCTGCACCCTGTGTTGACTCGCTCCCTCTCTCTCTCTCTCGGTCCCGCATCACCTCGGAGATTCTGCCGAGAGAGGTCTGCAGAGCGGCTCTGACGTCAGCATCTGCTACCCCCTACTACCACCTCGGGAGAAGCTGCAGAGCAGCAGAACAATTCATCCTTGCTTGAATCCCAGTCTTGTTTAGACTCTTCCTATTCTGTGCTGTTTAATTAGTCTCAATAAACAAGCCCCTGTTTTTGGCAACTCTGAATCCTACTCTCTTGTGTCGTTGCGTTTGGGGTCGGTGTCAAACCATAACACAAACAGTAAGCTCCAGTAAAACACAACATCATTATTCCAAACTAAAACATATTTTAAAACAATTTTACAACCTAAACAGATTAAAAAATTACAATTTAACACAACATTATTCAAGTAATTAATTTACAAACATAAACATTTTATCAAAGGCCATTTGTTCAAGAAATAGCCTTATTTTCAACACAAATTCCTAGAAGTGGTTAGTCTCAAATGCACCAAGAATAAATTGTTGTAAGCCAGGTCTTCCTGGGAATGATAACCATGTACAAATGTGATAAGTGATTATACTGCAGTTGTATTCAGTCATATAATGCATTACTAAAGAACTCTAAGGAATGTAATAAAGTCCCACTCCTGACCCATGCTTAGTTAACTCGCTTATTATAGCCTTCACTCACAGTCCCCATCTTCCTGCCTTTCTGTGACTAACAACAGCAAATAAACACACACAGATTGCTTCCAGACTTGGACAACAATCTTCAAACTAATTATCTCGCAGCTCCAGTTTGCCTCTCGGTCGTAATTCCCGCCTATCTAACAACTAGAACTAATCAAATCCAATAGCCCAATTCATCATTCTCCAAGAGTCCTCCCTTATCCATTCATTCCTATCAAATTCCCCAATACTGCACTATTCTTCTAACACCTCTACACCTCAAGTGGTATGTCCTTTTAGTGTAGAGCGCTTTCCAAACTCAGCCTATAGCTACTATCAACTGCCCCCCTGTTTAAGGACATACACTTCGATTTAAGACAACATTGACTTATTTGGCAGATTCAATGTATATATATATTGTTCCTCTTGTTAATGATACATTTACCCATAGCAGTCAAATTGTGTGTTTAACTTGATACAAGTAAACGAAATAATTCCCCAGTATACTCACTGCAATGCTTGCAGTATAAACCCACATAAATTTTCTCCTCCCAGCATAACCCAATGACTATCCTCCCATAATCTAATATCACATGTACACATTCCCCCCTTTTTACACAACCTGTAGTAAACACAAACACAAACGGACCGACTTCCAGAATATATTTATAACACAGCAAAAATATAACTCACCATTGTCCCCTGAGCGAGTGAATGAAACAGCGTCCCGTCCCCAGAATAGCTCCCGTACCAACGTGCATGCGCATCAGAGCAAACGATGTACCCTGCGACAATGTACTATTACCACAAAACACTCCGTTGGGCCCTAATACATTGCAACGACGTCCACCGCACACTCTAAACACCTCTAACCATCATTTCCAAAACTCCGCCACACACACACACACGCCGCATGTATATCATAGAATAGCAACGTGCATGCTAATGAGCCTAGCCAGCCTGTTCTTTACCCAAGGGTGCACCGCGGTTCTCGCAAAGAGCCATACACAAAATTACGTCAGAGGCGTCCTACTTTCGCAAATAACCCTCAATCAACATCACCATTTAACAATCGCTTCACGCTCCAATATCGCCTACCTTACCCCACCATGCCGCTTCTGATCATAATATTGCACGAGCTCTTATCACAGCGCTACCCAATAAACGCACATTCCAGCTAAGTAGCTAGCCAGCATTATTCCGCTCATGATGTGAGGGTTCAACACTCTCCCTGAGATCCGCGCATAATGTGAAGTTCCTACATGCGTTCGAGATCCGCGCATTCATCCAGTTCGCTCAGTACCACACCAAATTAACTTTCAAATCAACATTCACTCATCAAACATACTTGTAATACACAATCACACTCCTAACCATAATAAGAGCATTTTTTCTTTAGCTGGCCAGCTGTAAGTACTTTATAACCACCAATACCAGCTTCTGGAACAGCGGTCCAAACATGCGAGTGAACGCTCCGATTTGCAGGGACTTCATACAGTGACTTGCAAATATAGTGAAATCACAGCCATAAAACTTGACGGCTGTCCTTGTCCCAAATATCGTCATTTGTAGATCCCCTGTTGCTCCCAGGCAATCTACAAATCCGAAAGTCTATATTGCATTCACCTTCTGAGTACCCATTCCCCTGATTTGATCAAAAGACTGCAAATCAGGGTCAAATCGTTTTTGATGTACATGCCCAATTCGATGTTGCGAGACTCAACTTAAAACAGTTCCTCTTAACAAGTTAGACTTCCCTCGCCTCCCATCAGCCTGGCGGGCGCTCGATTCATCCAATATGTATGCCCTCAGCACCATAGCCGTCTTCTTTGTGCGGCACGGTGGTGTAGTGGTTAACACTGTCGCCTCACAGCAAGAAGGTCCAGGGTTCGATTCCCGCTTGGGGACCAGGTTTCCATGATGCCAGTTACCCAGGTGGGGTATCTCCCAGGCCTTTCTGTGTGGAGTTTGCATGTTCTCCCCATGCTCGCAAGGGTTTCCCCCACGATAAGATAAACCCAATGGAAAAACATGCACAACAACAAGATCGCTAACGCTGTGGCATCCTTGACGAAGACGGACAGGAGCACTTGGATTGGTCCCCTGGCGCGGCTCACGTTGATGCCTGTCTGCTCCCGGCTGCCCTTGGGGGGGAAGGACGACGGGATGGGTTAATCGCAGATACGAATTGCATGCATGCATCGCATGTGTGCCAATTGATGACCTCGGAGCAGGTCATAAATTATTATTATTATTATTATTATTTGCTAATAATCATTGTTTAACAGAAGGTTTGCAATTTATCACACTTGTTAGACACATTTCCCATCTTATCGTGCTTACTTCCAGAGCGAGGGCAAGCTACTGATAACTGGACAATGTCACAACACAAGTACCTTCCTGCTAAAAACAATATATTAAGCCCGAAGCCCATCCTCTTTTCACCCTGAACTCGGCAGCAGTTTGAACAGCCTCCCTTAATCCATTTATATCGCTACAAGTCCTGATCCAGACGCAGATCTGATAGCGATGTAAAAAACAATAATCTAATACTACTCGTGTGAACCTTCCTCGAGCACACCGCAGCATTCCATACCAATACCGGACTCCCTTAATCGAACGCACCTATTCCCTAACCACATCCACCGTCACCCTGCCCCACCCCCCTGCATGTAAAAAAAAACCATACCATCCCCCTCTGAGCCTGGCTACACAACCAAATTCCAACCACTCTGCACCTTCTCTCATCCAGCCAACAAACTCCTGCACTGTAATCCCCTAATGCACATCGCTTCCACCCCGGTCCTTTTCACTGCTTGCTCTCAACACGGGAATAATGCAGGATGGGTCCAAAACGGCACAAATTTGTGGTATATTCTAAGTCAATACATGATTAATCACAGTGCATTGAGGTTGCTAACTAGAGGGAAGAAGTAGAATGATAGAAACATGTCCTCATCTGACTCCAAATAGCCAGTAGAGAATAAAACGTGTAGTCAGACAACCAGAACTATAGTTCAACTTAGATTTATTGCCTCAGGGCTCAAAGGTGAAATGCAGTTTATTTGCTCTCTCTAACAATGCGTTCTCATCTATATACTCTGGCATCAACCAATAATAGCACATCCATATATTAAGTTGGTCCAATCCGGTTTCTTGATTCTACCAACAGGCGTTCCTCTGTTGGGGCTGTCCCAGGTCCTTACATGGCTGGGTTTCTGCAGCCCCAGGGGGGGTCCTGTGGCCCCCTCCTTTTGAGCTGTGGCTTCTCGATGAGTTAACAGTTTTAACACTAGAACCTTTAGCTTTAATGTAATGAGTTACATATATATTCAGCATTAACCCAATGTGGCGTTGTCTATATTTTAATACCAAATTGCCTATATGAAATATCACAAGCCTGCTTTTGCCAGACTGAATTAATGGTTCTAATATTTAAAGCTTTACAAAAAGAGTGAAATAACACTCTTACTTTCATAACCAGTTTACATTCTAAATGACATTCAAATCCTTTTATCTAATAAGTCAGATAGATTAATATGATATTGTTTGAATTAGTTTCCATGTCTAACATCCTGTAAATACATTCTGCTCTTAACAAGTCTGGGCTGGTCTGCCCTCTGTTCCGACCAGCTGTCCTCTTGGCCCCAGTGGGGTGTGATCACCACATTAACATAGAATTTACAGTCAACAGATTTCCACTCTGAGCGTGGGAAGATCTAATCATTCTAATAATATAATAATAATAATTTAGGACCTGCTCCGAGGTCATCAATTGGCACACATGCGATGCATGCATGCAATTCGTATCTGCGATTAACCCATCCCGTCGCCCTTCCCCCCCAAGGGCAGCCGGGAGCAGACAGGCGTCAACGTGAGCCGCGCCAGGGGACCAATCCAAGTGCTCCTGTCCGTCTTCGTCAAGGACGCCACAGCGTTAGCGATCTTGTTGTTGTGCATGTTTTTCCATTGGGTTTATCTTATCAGGGGGGAAACCCTTGCGAGCACGGGGAGAACATGCAAACTCCACACAGAAAGGCCTGGGAGATACCCCACCTGGGTAACTGGCATCATGGAAACCTGGTCCCCAAGCGGGAATCGAACCCTGGACCTTCTTGCTGTGAGGCGACAGTGTTAACCACTACACCACCGTGCTAATCATATATGTACTTAAGGCATTCTTTGAATTAACCATTTATAACAGATATTTGCAGTTTCAGTGATAACCCACCAGTGTGTTTTGTCTCTAATCTATAATTGTTTCATTTCTCCCAGAATGTGTCACAGACAGCTCAGCCCAATGGGGGTTGGTTGAAACCACTTTGCTTTTAACAAGTACACAGAGCTTTTGCATATATTTCCTATACACAGACATATTTGGTTATGAAATGCCAGTCAAGGGTACCACACTGACTGACTGGTTGACTAGAAATGCCTGAATATACATGAATGCAACACCACCTGTTTCCAACATGTTATACAACACTCAGACCATAACACCAATAAACCCCAATCATAACATCTACTTTCATCTTTACATCCCTGTAACAGATAATGACATCTAGAATTGCACAATGCAAAGCACAACATACTTGTAAAGATGTGATTTTGAAATGTGACGATGCTGTGTGTTCATGTCATTGATGTGAGGAGCTGCATACGAGTTCAGACTCTCTTCTCCAGACAGAGGAGATAAGCTCCTTTGACCCTTTTAATTGTGTGAGGCGATACTGCAGCCATATTGTGTGAGGCGATACTGCAGCCATGTTGTGTGAGGCGATACTGCAGCCATGTTGTGTGAGGCGATACTGCAGCCATGTTGCAGATCCTATTCCTGTGTGTACATTACTTTTCAGGCTGGCTTTTGTTTACATGTTTCTGCCTGATTTAATTGGATTGACTAACAACCCCAGATAACTATTGAAACTATTAACTCTGTCTGTCTATCTGTGTCTCTGTCTATCTGTCTGTGTTCTCTCTCTCTCTCTCTGTCCCCCTCTTTCTTCCTTCCTCTCTCTCTCTGCCTCCCCCCCCCCCTCTTTCTTCCTCTCCCCCGCTCTGTGTGATGCCAATCAGGACAGAATTTGGATGAGTAACCAAATGCAATCACAGACAATTATACTCCTCACTGTGTGTGTGTGTGTGTGTGTGTGTATGTGTGTGTGTGTGTGTGTGTGTGTGTGTGTGTGTGTGTGTGTGTGTGTGTGTGTGTGTGTGTGTGTGTGTGTGTGTGTGTGTGAGACTGCCTGAGTGCATGTGAGTGTCGGTATGCATGTGTGTGTATTATTAGGCAACAGTGACTTGCTGATGAGCCATCAACTCTGCTGCCAGTCAACACACACACACACACACACACACACACACACACACACACACACACACACACACACGCACGCACCGCACGCACACACACACACACACACACACACACACACACACACACACACACACACACACACACACACACACACACACACACACACACACACACACACACACACACACACACACACACACACACACCTCCTTGGTTGTAATCAGGACGCTTCTCACCAGCCTCAGCTCATGAGCCCACAGGGATAATAACACCATATCCTAATATTATCGCAGCATCCATTCCAACACCAACCTCCCTTATTTATTTTCTGTAATTGAAGTTTACCCCGTCATTTAAAGTCATAATTCACTTTGGTAAGCAGCCTATAACACTAATCAGGTCAGAATTTTCCACCTGACACCAAAATTATGATGTTGATCGGTACCTTCTCAGCACCTTCTCATGCTGTTCCTTGTGCTAGCTCTGGATACATGCTGTTCCTTGTGCTAGCTCTGGATACATGCTGTTCCTCGTGCTAGCTCTGGATACATGATGTTCCTCGTGCTAGCTCTGGATACATGCTGTTCCTCGTGCTAGCTCTGGATACATGCTGTTCCTCGTGCTAGCTCTGGATACATGCTGTTCCTCATGCTAGCTCTCGATACATGCTGTTCCTCGTGCTAGCTTAGGGTGACCATATTTTGATTTCCAAAAAAGGAGGACATGCTGGCCCCAGCCTCGAGATACTTAATGATACTTTGCACAATCGAAGCGGGCATGGCCACCTTCATTTCACTATGTCTTGTGTACTGTACTGTATGTGATGAATAAACCTCTTGAATCTTGAATCTCTACTCAAAGTTTACTCAAAGATGCCTTTATTGTTTTAACATATGCTTGGAAACATGCACCCAGAAAAGCGGCAATTTTTCTTTTATACTTGAACTTGAGGACTGCATACTTTTTTTTGCAAAGTTTATCGTTATACATTATGCTTATAGCACATGCATAAGCCTGGTCTCTTTTGAAAGATAACATTCTGAAGTTACTAATGCAAAAAAGGAAAATCACTTTTAGTGCTGATGAAATAGAGTAGCATATAGGTCTGAACTTGAGTTGAACGTGAACTTCTGTACTCGCATGTTTTTGCAGTGGTTGCAATATCCCAAATGTAACCACATAACATGCGCCCAGAAAAGTGGATTTTTTTTTACTTGAACTTGAGGACTGCATACTTTTTTTGCAAAGCTTATCTTTATACTTTATGCTTATAGCACATGCAAAAATTACTTTTAGTGCTAATGAGTAACATATGGCTGAACATGAGTTGAACCTGTGTACTCACGTTTTTGTGTAGTATAGTTGCAATATTCCAAAATAATATATATATATTTTTGTATAAGCTGGAAAACACAGCAAATCTATAGCCTGAAGGGACATGGGCCTGAAGGGACATTAACTTGTGTTGTCGGGCCTTACAAATACATTTGATTTTGATTTGATTATCACAAGGTAGGATATCTGGAACACACAAACACAAAACATTTTTAATCACATGCCATGAAACTCTGGGACCTGGCTGAATTTAAGACTGCACAAATCATGTTTAAAGCACGAAACTATTCACTCCCGGGTAACATCCAAAAATTCTGTTATAGAGAGGGGGGTTACAATTTAGAGGAGAGTCTAACTTCAAGAAACAGGCTGTTCATTCAACAATGTATGTATATTTCAGTTTGTGGAGTGAATATGAGTTGCATAAGATAATAGAGTGTGAAGGTATACTGAATACTGTCTATCTGTATGTCATGTATGTCATATGTTATGATGAATTGAAAATGGGGGACCCTGATGTAAACAAGATGAAAGTCTTTCTCTGGTCTGCATCCCCTTAACAATTGTGTGTATTGAGCCGTACTGTATTGTACCCATTCTGCAATCTGTTAATAAAGTTTTCAATCAATCAATCAATCAATCAAGGGGGTAGGAATACATACGTTTACACTTCATTCTATACTCCTGCTTGTTTGTTTTTTAATCTGTTTATTACTTGTTTTTTATTATTATTTATTTTCAATTTATGTTCGAAATAAATTAACGCATTCATTCAAGATATTGTGTGAGCAAAAGTATAGTTAATTTACTCCCTCGAGTCTGGCCCCGGCGGATCTCGCAGCTGTGCCCGCACAGTGCAATACTCCAATTCAGCCATTGGCAATTCAGCCATTGGGTGGGTGGCGCTGCTGAGCGGCCCTCACAGCGCGGCCGTCAGCGTGCGGCCCTGAGAGCGCCGCTGGCTCTGCGGCTCTGCAGCTGCATGCTTCTCCGGCAGTCCGCGGTGATAATCTGGCGCGCCATGTAAAAAGTCACACGCCTGACATATCGGCATGTAACTCGAGAACCGAGGCACGGATTTGGGCGATTCAGATGGCATTCGAACGGCAACGAATAACAATTTAATTCGGTAATTAAAAATGCAGTCCCGAGCCTTCAGATGCTCGCAAAGGGCCGTGAAACTGAAAATGAAAAACAATGAAACCCCGGACATTTCCATGAATTTATAAACCCCCCCCGGACAGGGCGTGAAAAGAGGACATGTCCGGGCAAAGAGGACGTTTGGTCACCCTATGCTAGCTCTGGATACATGCTGTTCCTCGTGCTAGCTCTGGATACATGCTGTTCCTCGTGCTAGCTCTCTGTTCCTCGTGCTAGCTCTGGATACATGCTGTTTCTTGTGCTAGATGCATGCTGTTGCTTGTGCTAGCTCTAGATGCATGCTGTTCCTCGTGCTAGCTCTGGATACATGCTGTTCCTTGTGCTAGATGCATGCTGTTCCCTGTGCTAGCTCTAGATGCATGCTCTTCCTCGTGCTAGTGTAACGGAGGTCTATGAGTAATATCCACAGTCACGATGGACGTGTGTTGCAAGTTAAAACTCACTTACCATTAAAAGACACATAGACACGTTACCAATAAGTGAATTCACCACTTGGTATAGCGGTCTATGCTGTCGGCCGCGGTGTGGGATACCCGGGTTTGAAACTCCCTCGGGGCATCGACATTTAACACAATGCAGAAGGAGTAATATACGATCGTTCACACTAGCTCTGGATACATGCTGTTCCTCGTGCTAGCTTTGGATACATGCTGTTCCTTGTGCTAGCTCTGGATAGTTAGCCACGAACCTGTACAAAGTCGATGGGGGTCGAACTCCTATCTAGCCCCACATCATCTCTAGCCTCCCACCCGGACTAGACCCCCACCAGTTTGCCTACAGAGCCAACAGGTCCGCGGAGGATGCCATCGCCACAACTCTCCACTCTACCCTGTCCCATCTGGAGAGAGGGGGGGGCTACGCACGGCTGCTCTTCGTGGACATTAGCTCAGCATTCAATACCATCCTGCCTGACAAACTCAAGGATTCTGGACTAAACCATCCCCTCTGCCGGTGGTCCAAGGACTTCCTGTCTGACCGCCCCCAGAGGGTCAGGATAGGCCCCCACACCTCCACAGCCATCAGCCTCAGCACCGGATCCCCCCAGGGCTGCGTGTTGAGTCCCTTATTTTACTCTATTTACACCCACGACTTCACCGCAGTCCACCCCAGCAACACCATCATCAAGTTCGCTGACGACACCACCGTGGCTGTATCTCAAAAGGTGACGAGACCGCGTACCGCGATGAGGTAGAGCAGCTGTCAGCCCTGTGCAAAATCAACAACCTGCAGCTGAATAAGCTAAAAACCCAGGAGATGATCGTGGACTACAGGAGGAAGAAGACCGACATACAGCCACTGTACATCGACGGGGGATGCGTGGAGAGAGTCTCGTCATCAAATTCCTGGGCGTCCACCTGGAGGAAGACCTGACCTGGAAAACCAACACCAAGGCGATCATGAAGAAGGCACAACAGAGACTCTACTTCCTGAGAATTACCACCTTAGACAAGACCTGCTTGTGTCCTTTTACCGCTGCTCCGTGGAAAGCATCCTCACCTACTGCATCAATGTATGGTTCCTCACCTGCACAGCCGCAGAGAGGAAGGCGCTCCAGAGGGTCGTCAACTCGGCCCAAAAAAATCATTGGATGGCCTCTCCCCTCACTGAAAGAACTTTTTATCCCAGGGCCCAACTCAGCTAAAATTTAAAACAACAATCTCCCTGACTGGGCTCACTGAAATCTACTCAACGGCGCACACAAAGTAGATTTCAGTGAGCTTCTGAGCTACTGAAATATCGTTGTTCATCAGGAATGTGGGAATATTTTCATATTTTGAATGACTAATGTCCTATTTTTCATACTGCCGTAGGCCTAGGAATAATTACTTTGGACTTCAGAACAGGGTTTCCGTTAGAAAAAATTGTTGCCGGTCTCAGTGTCCGGTAGATTTCAATCTACCGGACAAATGGGATCAATTCCGGTCATCGTTTATTGAGTTTAAAAACAATTGATAGGCAGGCTATGTAAAGAATGACATCCTCAAGGCATATAATATAATATAATTTATAATATTTTAACTTAAAGAGCCGCAGAGCCAGCTGTGTTTTCAGGTCCGGTCTGGGGACCGCTCAGCAGCGCCCCCCACCCAACAGCTGAATTGCCAATGGCTGAATTGGAGTACTGCACTGTGCGGGCACAGCTCTGTGGGTGCTGCGTCTCTGCAGCTGCATGCTCTCGCAAATCCAGCACCAAGCTCCCGCTGACAACATCGTTGTCATTATTAGACCTGCTTGGTGAAGCATCAATGAAACAAATGTAATTGTTCTGAAGGATCAGATTAAACCGAATATATATATTTATTTATATATATATATTTAATTGTATTTGTATATCCCCTGATATCCCTTGTATATTCCTTGTACAATATGCATTGAATATCCCTTCTAGTCTACTGAACATCCCATAATAGTCTCCATTCTACCATTGGACGAGACCTTGGTGCCAGGTCGCCATACCCCTCAGACCAGGTTCAATCGTACCGCTCAACATGTATGGACAAGTCCTAGTTCCGCGTAGGAATATGTCTACCGCACCACTAATGGTACTATTTGTTCATAGTGCGTATATATACTGCGCTATTAAAGTAGAGCTTTCTTTTAGTCCAGTTCCTTACCCTCCAACAGAGTGACAGACGCAAAAGCCTCCCCGCGAACCACGTGTGGGCAGTAAGGCCAATTCGGCCCAGTATCGGCATTGAGACATCGTGTATATTAATATTTGAATAGTCATATTTGGCACTATATCGTCGAGTTGGACGTATTCTATTAAGCTAATAATAGTCTATTCATATGTAGTGCCTCGTGCGGTAAGAGTTCTATAGTAATCAGCACCCCCATCGTTTCGGGCATCAGCTGGACGCTTATCCAGGGTGGTTGACCCCACGTGAAGCTGCACCCGAGGAGCTCCAGGCCAAAGAGCGAGTGGACCTGTATATTGGATTATTCTACCGACGACGGCTAGCCTTCCCCGGCTTGGATTATGCTTTGAGTACTTTGATTATTCTATGGATAAAGGCCAACACTGCGGTGTGTTGGAAATACCCCCCCCGGAGAGGACGACAGGTGAGAAGACGCTCTACACGACGAGGTCGCCTCACGTCTCTCCATCGTGGACCGGAGGACGCCGGCCACAGAGAGTCCAACTGCTTTCATCTGTGGATCGAGGATCGCTGGGCACCGGGTCGCACGACTGTGGGCTCTCCCAGGATACCCTCGGCCAGACGGGATACAGCCAGACTCTACCCCCCCCCCTCCAGCTGTCCTACAAGCAGTCGGAACCTTCCCCTAGTGTATCCAGCTATATAATCATTCAAGTATCATTGCTATTGTTCCCTAAATATTCCAGGTTGTATATTTGCTTCCTGCGCAATCAGAGATTGGACATTCAATATTGATCTATCTACGAATACTCATTTGCCATAAAAGTGCATACTATTTCAAATCATAAATGTAATTAAGTGATCGTTGTACATACCTTTTGCTATGTATTATTATTAAACGCAGACTTTCGACTTGGTACATTTGTGTTGGATCCGTTTCATCAGGTGGGAGTGTTTATCATAATTATTTATACCTAGTACTGGGTGGCCAGAGTCTAAAGTACAAGAGGTAGTGGTAGTAAGTATCATATCTAACAATACAGTCAGGGAATTGTACCCCTCAGTTACAATTGGTCCTTCGAGCCGGATGGTAATCAGTGTAATATTAATATAGTGTTATTAATATTAAAATGGCCTATGATGAACACTCCACGAAACGATCCTCCTAACCAACAACGCCCGCGGCGCAAACGACAGCTCCCTCAGTACCTAGAGGCTTACGCTGTCAGTCAACAACCTAGTCTTCTACCAACAGTAAACGCGGTAAAACTAGAAAGTAAAATTATGTCTAACCCTAACGACCAGGCTACCCCGACCATAGAGGCCCCTATGGGTTCTAACGTAACTGACCCAGCTCACGGTGGGGACCAGGGGGAACCAGACATGACTTTACACCCCGCCAATACCGAAGAAGTAGTCCCCGACGAGTCCCGGGAGGAAGACAACACTACCGAGAGAGAACTCGGCACGGAAGAAGATGAGGAGAGCACCGTGGAGATAGAGCTCCAAGACTCCGCACGGAGTACCCCAAGGGACGGCTCCCCTATACAACCGTCTTCTCCCAGCGAGGCAGAGAGGACACTACAGCAGGCATTCCTCGTCAGCCTGAAAGCCTCTACTGTTCGCGATAGACTCCAGGGTGAACGCGATCGATTGCAGATACAGCGACGGAGCGAAGAAGAGCACATACGCCTGGAAATAAGACGCATTCAGATGGAAGAGAATATGGCAAGAGACCGGGCCGACGCCCAGCGCGCCGCCACCGGTGCCCAGAGAGAATCGGATCTCACCAAGCGCGAAGCCGAGCGCGACAGAGCACAAGCGCAACTAATAGAACAGCTGATCAGAAGGACAACACCCCCTCCCTCCACCAGAGGCTCCAGGAACTCGTCTAGACATCACTCCAGGGCGGCATCCCCTAGCCGAGTAAGCGACCCTGAACTTGACCAACAGACGAGGTTTATACCCCCCGCAGACCCCCTTCCCCAACCGGTCCAAGCGAGACCCAGCCACCGGGAAGGAGCAGCATACACTGCGGAGAGGCTAAATCAGAGACTACAAGCCCTGGATGACCTAACGGAAGACGAAGAGGAAGAGGAGGAGAACCACGCCCGACGACAGCACAGTACTCTACCGGACCAGGAGGTCCAGTACAGCCCAGGCTATACCCCCGCGGAGCTGCGCTACAGACCCCCGACGCTATTCACGGGTGAGCACGACGCACGACCCGCACCGAGGAACAGCACCTGGACCAGCGGGCCATGGTACACAGCCGGTACCAGCCCACGCCAAGGAGCAGGAGGAGACTCGCCTAGGAGGCCTCTCCCCCAACGCTCGCCGATGTATCAACAATCCGCGTCATACATTGGCACACCTATGGTACCAGACTTCACCCAGGAGAACCGGGCCCAGTATACGGAGCTCCGCATGTGTCTGGAGACAATGTTGGTGGATGTCATTGATGAACGCCATAAATACGCGATACTACTGAAGCATTTAAAGGTACCCCGCGCGCACAACATAGCGCTCGCCTACGCCACTTCCACGACCCCATACACAGCAGCGCTGGTAGCGTTGGACCAGAGATATGGACGTATATGGGATTACGTGATCCAGGAGATCAGGCACATCGACCGCCTACCCCCAGCAACAGACAATCGAGCACTGGACGACCTGTCCATCAGAGTGCAGTCCCTAGTAGGGATGCTGGGAGCGCAGAGGGAAAAGGGTAGGCATGAACTATACGCCAACTCAAATGTAGAGAGGATCTTGGAGAAGCTACCGCCCGCCCGGAGCGCTTTAGGCGGCAGAGAGACCACCGAGACCCTAATGGCCCCGAACCGAACCTCCTCGATCTAGCCGACTTCCTGGCGAGAGAAGTCAGCAGCTTACGGCTAGATACATTCGGACGGAGCACCCCTGGCTCCAGAGAAGGAACCAGGAGACTAAATGATGGAAGAAGATCGGTGACTGTCATGCACCAATCGGAGTCAGTGCCAAGCAGTAGGAGCCACAGTACCCCCTCAAGAAAGGAGAAGTGGAAGATAGTGTGCCCCTACTGTGAGAAAGAACACTGGCTGTCACAATGTGACTCATTCCCCAAGATGAATGCGGAGGAAGCGAGTCAATGGATAAAGTCCAACAGACGCTGTTTTCGCTGTGCGCGATCACACATGGCAGCCGAATGCCGCTTAAAGAAAAAGTGCAGTCGGTGCGATGGAGCCCATCTGGACATACTCCACGACAGTAACAGACGGCGGCCTCCACCCGCACCATCAAGCAGCAAAGCAAGCGTCATGTACATCGACCCCGCCAGCAGCAGCGGAGCCAGAGTGCTCTTAAAGGTAGTCCGTGTGACATTGAGCTACCAGAATAAAGTCATGGACACTTACGCCGTCCTTGATGACGGGTCAGAGAAGACCCTTCTGCTCGCGTCCGCTGCGGCCCAGCTAGGGCTGCGGGGGAGCGAAAACCAAATGACAATTCGGACAATAAGAAGAGATTTGAAAACGATAAAGGGCGAGAATGTCTCATTCTCTATCGCAGCAAGCGGCCAGCCCGAGCGACGGTACAGGATTACAGACGCTTTCACCAGCCAAGAAATAGGACTCTCGCGGTACACATACCCCGTAGCCAAGCTGATGGAGAAATATGTACATCTACGCAAGCTACCGATCCCACTCATAGACGGTGCTACCCCGACACTGTTGATAGGCTCCGACCATGCAGACCTCATTGTCCCGATAGACCGGGTTCATACCGGACCCAGAGGCTGTCCTGCAGCAGTCGAGACCCGCCTAGGATGGACTCTCCAAGGCCCACTCGCCAAATCTCTCAACCGAACCACAGCCACTAGCTGTCTCCACTCCCGAGTCACAGAGGGAGACACCGCACTCCTGCAGCATGTAGAGAGGCTATGGACCTTAGAACAAATGCCCTTTAAGAACGAAAAGAAAGACATTCGCTCTAAAGACGACATCTACGCCATTAACCTCCTCGAGACGGGAACAAAGAGAGTCCCAGTCAGCGGCGTGTGTTGAGATACGCCACGCCACTCCTGCGGCGGGAAGGGATGCCTACCTTTCACGCAAAGAAAGACGCCACAGAGCGGTACCTACTAAACACAGAGCGGCGCTTAGCCAAGGACCCCGCCCAAGAAAGTGTATACCGCGCTGAGATTGAGAAGCTCATCACAGCGGGACACGTCACAAAGATTGACATTAAAGAGGCCGACCAGACGACTGAATCGTGGTACGTGCCCCACCACAAGGTTCATCACAACGGCAAAGACCGCATCGTGTTTAACTGCAGCTACCAGATCGGATCCCAAAATCTGAATAAAGAGCTATTGCCCGGTCCTACACTCGGCCCCTCCCTACTAGGCGTACTACTCCGCTTCCGCCAGGACAAGGTGGCTATCAGCGGGGATATCAAAGGGATGTTCCTGCAGGTGAGACTAGTAGAGGAGGACAAGCCCCTGTTGCGGTTCCTATGGAGAGAGAGGCCAGGAGATGAGCACCCAGCCATCTACCAATGGGAAGTCCTCCCTTTCGGAACTACATGCAGCCCATGCTGTGCTACATTTGCACTGCAGAGACATGTCGCAGAGGACCCAGCAGCGGACGAAGAGGTCCGACACAGTGTGAAGAACAGCTTCTACGTAGATAACTGTCTACAAAGCGTTTCGACCCAGGAAGAAGCCGAGGCTCTCCTACATAAACTCCGCGCCTCTCTGATCAAAGGCGGCTTTGATCTCAGGCAGTGGGCCAGCAGCGATCCGCACGTACTGCGCAGCCTCTCCTCCGAGGACAAGGCAGCGAGCAGCGAGACCTGGATGGCCACAATCCCAGGAGAAGCCCAAGAGATGACACTAGGACTAGTGTGGCACTTCAAAACAGATTCGCTCCACTATAGACACAAACCCCTGACCACGGAGCAGGGAAGGTCGACGGCAATACCGACCACCAGACGGAGTGTGTACAGAACACTCGCCCGACAATATGACCCGTTAGGATGTATACTACCGTACACCACCAGGGCAAAGATGATTGTACGAGCATTGTGGGACAAGGACCAGGGCTGGGACGACCCCATTCCCGCACACCTTGCATCCACCTGGAGAGAGTGGGAGATGGAACTCCACTCACTCCCAGGCGTTAATATACGCCGAAGCTACTTCCCACCCACGGTGAGGCCAGAGACATGTAAAATGGATCTACACGTCTTCAGTGACGCCTCCGAGGTCGCCTACGGATCAGTAGCCTACTTGCGGGCCCAAGAAGAGGGGGGAGAGATCTACACAGCATTCATCCTCGCCCGCTCGAGAATAGCCCCACGCAAGCAACAGTCTATCCCACGTCTAGAGCTCTGCGCAGCCCTCGCAGGAGCGCATCTAGCCACGCTCATCCAACGTGAGCTCACCATTCCGGTGCATAGAACAATCCTGTGGTCAGATTCCACGACAGTACTCGCCTGGATCAAATCGGATTCATGCAAATACAAAGTCTTCGTGGGAGTCAGAGTCACTGAGATTCAAGAGTTAACCGGAGAGTTAACCGGAGAAGCAAACTGGCGCTATGTTGATACAAAACACAACCCAGCTGACGTCATCACCTGGGGAATGTCCCTAGATGACTTAACCCGTCATAACATCTACAGTGACGGACCAGCATTCCTCAAGCTCCCGGAAGGAGATTGGCCCACGCCCACCCCGAGGGAAGCAAGTGACGAGGAGGCTGAGAATAAGAAACCCATGTTCTGTGGATTGAGCACTGTTGTCTCCGCAGACCCCAACATAGACGATTGCATTACCATAGAGAGTGCGCAGCAACGGACATTCCTGCGGCACCACCCAGAGATTAAGTCCCCCGCTGATATGTCAGCAGCTGACTACGAGGAAGCAGAACTGCTTCTACTGCAACGAGCCCAGAGAGACTCGTTCCCCGATGAACTAGACTGTCTACAGGGAGGAAAGCCCGTCCCATCAGACAGCAGATTGATTCATCTGGCCCCCGAGAGTGACACACATACCCTCATCAGAGTGGGTGGTCGCCTGCGGAGAGCCCCCAATTTACCGGATGACATTAAGTACCCGATCGTATTGAACAGCCGACACAAGGTCACAGAGCTGATTATAAAGAAATACGACGAGGAGGTACACCACGCAGGAGCAGAGAGAGTCTTCGCGGAAATCAGACGTCGTTACTGGATACTTCAAGGAAGAGAGGCGGTGCGACGCTTCCAGCGAACCTGTCTAGACTGCCGAAAGTGGCGCGCGCAGCCCAGCATACCACGGATGGCTGACCTACCTCCATGTCGCCTCCGACTCGGCGACAAGCCATTCCACTCAACAGGCATGGACTGTTTTGGCCCGCTGCACATAAAGAAAGGAAGAGGCACCGAGAAGCGGTGGGGTATTGTATTCAAATGCATGACCACCAGAGCGATACATATCGAGCTCCTTCCGACCATGAGCGCAGACTCATTCCTTATGGCCTTCCGAAGATTCACATCACGGAAAGGAAAACCGTCTACATTATTGTCCGATCACGGGACAAACTTCAAAGGCGGAGAAAGAGAGCTGAGGGAGAGCTTCCAAGCTATGGGCCCAGAACTTAAGACCCACCTCGCTCCAGCCCAGATTGACTTCCAATTCAACCCCCCAAACGCACCCCACTTCGGTGGAACTTGGGAACGAGAAGTACGTTCTATAAAGACAGCCCTGTACGCAGTACTTGGGGCCCAGACTGTGGCGGAAGAAGTCCTAATGACAGTCCTCACGGAGATTGAGGGAGTATTGAACTCAAAGCCCCTCGGTTACGTCTCCAGTGATGTAGCAGATGTCGACCCAGTCACCCCCAACACCCTCCTGATGGTGCGGCTAGATCCCGCGTTACCCCAGACAATGTACCGGCCTGAAGAAGCGAACGGCCGACGAATGTGGAGGTACAGCCAAGTATTAGCCGACAAGTTTTGGAGCAGTTTCCTACTGCACTACCTACCGTCTCTACAGACCCGCCAGAAGTGGGTAAAAGAGAGAGACAATTTGACGGAAGGAACAGTCGTCATGATTATTGACCAGTCACTACCCAGAGCTATGTGGCCGGCTGGCCGCGTAAGCAAAGTGATCACCGGTGCCGATGGCAAGGTCCGAGCAGCTGAAGTACTCGTCCAGGGGCGCATTTACACCCGTCCTGTGGCGAGGCTCATAGAACTGCCCCGACTCCCAGACACAATCGATGATGACCATGACCCTATGACTTTGTGAGTTGACTGACCCTTACAGCGAACCCTTGAGTGGTAGACAGTGCGGTTAATCTGTCTCTGCTTAACTAATTGGGTTGGGACCAATTAGGGGGCGGCTGTTCTGAAGGATCAGATTAAACCGAATATATATATTTATTTATATATATATATTTAATTGTATTTGTATATCCCCTGATATCCCTTGTATATTCCTTGTACAATATGCATTGAATATCCCTTCTAGTCTACTGAACATCCCATAATAGTCTCCATTCTACCATTGGACGAGACCTTGGTGCCAGGTCGCCATACCCCTCAGACCAGGTTCAATCGTACCGCTCAACATGTATGGACAAGTCCTAGTTCCGCGTAGGAATATGTCTACCACACCACTAATGGTACTATTTGTTCATAGTGCGTATATATACTGCGCTATTAAAGTAGAGCTTTCTTTTAGTCCAGTTCCTTACCCTCCAACAGAGTGACAGACGCAAAAGCCTCCCCGCGAACCACGTGTGGGCAGTAAGGCCAATTCGGCCCAGTATCGGCATTGAGACATCGTGTATATTAATATTTGAATAGTCATATTTGGCACTATATCGTCGAGTTGGACGTATTCTATTAAGCTAATAATAGTCTATTCATATGTAGTGCCTCGTGCGGTAAGAGTTCTATAGTAATCAGCACCCCCATCGTTTCGGGCATCAGCTGGACGCTTATCCAGGGTGGTTGACCCCACGTGAAGCTGCACCCGAGGAGCTCCAGGCCAAAGAGCGAGTGGACCTGTATATTGGATTATTCTACCGACGACGGCTAGCCTTCCCCGGCTTGGATTATGCTTTGAGTACTTTGATTATTCTATGGATAAAGGCCAACACTGCGGTGTGTTGGAAATACCCCCCCCGGAGAGGACGACAGGTGAGAAGACGCTCTACACGACGAGGTCGCCTCACGTCTCTCCATCGTGGACCGGAGGACGCCGGCCACAGAGAGTCCAACTGCTTTCATCTGTGGATCGAGGATCGCTGGGCACCGGGTCGCACGACTGTGGGCTCTCCCAGGATACCCTCGGCCAGACGGGATACAGCCAGACTCTACCCCCCCCCCTCCAGCTGTCCTACAAGCAGTCGGAACCTTCCCCTAGTGTATCCAGCTATATAATCATTCAAGTATCATTGCTATTGTTCCCTAAATATTCCAGGTTGTATATTTGCTTCCTGCGCAATCAGAGATTGGACATTCGATATTGATCTATCTACGAATACTCATTTGCCATAAAAGTGCATACTATTTCAAATCATAAATGTAATTAAGTGATCGTTGTACATACCTTTTGCTATGTATTATTATTAAACGCAGACTTTCGACTTGGTACATTTGTGTTGGATCCGTTTCATCAGGTGGGAGTGTTTATCATAATTATTTATACCTAGTACTGGGTGGCCAGAGTCTAAAGTACAAGAGGTAGTGGTAGTAAGTATCATATCTAACAATACAGTCAGGGAATTGTACCCCTCAGTTACAGTAATGATTGTTTCGTTCATCGCATAGGCTATTTAATTTTAGCCTATTTTAATACAATTCAAATAATCAAATTGTGCTTAGAGGGAATTATTTTCACCGGACATTATGACCGGAGAGATTAAATATGTCGGACTTCAACAGATTTTGCCGGTCAAAAACCGGTTATTACCGGACAACGGAAACCCTGCTTCAGAACCTGCATTTCCCCCCCATCCTGTTGTTGCAGAAGAGGCGGGGATTGTCGACAAATATACAAAGGTAAGGAAACTTTATTCTTACACCCCAAATCTTTCTGCAATAACACAATGACACAATTCATTATTCATCCGGGGACCTCGGTGTTACCATAGGGAATGAGTCTGAGCCAAAGTGCAATACCGGCTGCATCCAGCTAGACGGCGGTATCGAGCACCCTTTGAAACCTTGTATCTTGGCCTGTGTAACGGTCAAATGTCACCGGGCTCACTTTTCTTTGTCGGGCGAATGGAGTTATAACGATCCGATTGAGAAGCGTCAAATGCTCCCGATGTGTTGGTAGCAGAGTCGACTCTCGGGTTGAGGCCGGGCTTGACCCCGTCTGCCCGAGAGTATGCCCCCGCATCTTTCATGACATCTGCCAATTGTGTCAGCCTCTTCTTTGAACCTCGACCCCGCTGGATTGGGGGGTCGGGTTTGTGGAGGTTATGACATGGTGCACAGCATACCGAACACCCCTTCTGCCGGGATACTGTTCTCACAGTAGACCCTTTAGGCGCCTGTCTAGTCCGCAGTGCTCCAGGCACAGGTCGAGTTCTGCTCTTGGGGCCTGTTGCCTGGATTGAGGGATCAACCTCCTTGGGGGTTGTCTCCCCGGCACGCCGACTGGCCCTGCAGTGTTGTGGGGGGGGGGGTAGCCTCTTGAAGAGTGTTTTAAAACGGCGAGCCAAGGGGGGAAGGGCCTGCTCTTGATTTGGGCCCTGTCCGATACGCTGGCGATGTGGGGGGGGGGTGTCATCAGTGACCGTCTGCTGGGGTCCCGATGCTGCGGCCTCGTTGGCCTCACCAGGCCCCCTTTTTTCAGTGGGTCCTAGCCCTCAGGTTGTCCTAGGGCTGGGACCTCCTCTGCGCTCCGCTGCTGCAGCCTTGCCACGGTGTTGGGTTCTTGACCTTCAACCACGTGATGTTGGGAGCTGTGACGGGGGTGTTTTGCTTCCCGTCCGTTCCCTGCTGGCATGTGGGATGCGCTCCTGAGTGGTCGCGGGTCCTTCTGAACGAAGGTAAGTCCCTCGGTCTGCTCACCCTGTGCGTTTGAGGTGCTAAGCCCTCTTTGCACAGTCGGATCCGATTCCCTCCCGTCCTCCACTAGGGAGGACCGGGGGGCTCGGGTCCTCCCCGGTTCTGATGGTTGTAGGGGGCCTCAGCGGGTACATCTGTCGAGCTTTTCGCTCTGCTCAGCTCTTGTGTTCTAATAGAGCAGAGCGTAAAGCAATACGATCTATAACGTAAGGTTATCCTATAACCCTAGTTATATGAGTATAGCGAGCGATCTGCTCTGACTCACTGAGGACCCCATGGTCTTTGCCTTCGGTGGTGAAAGACTTGGGAAGGAGCTGATTGTGTGGCCACAACCCCGCTTATATAGTACTGCTGCTATGAAGGTCATAAATTATATAACTGAAGCCTTAGATAACAAGCAGTGCTGTATTTCTCTTTTCATAGACTTTGTCGTAACTTAAGTAAACCTATTAGGTTAGTTATCGTATACACAGTTTGCTGAATGGAGAGAAGAACGGTGAAATAGGCTTTCCCCCCAAATGAGTTGGTAGTCCACAACAGATATTGAATTAACCCATTGTTTTATTTCCTGAGGCCCAAGCGGAGAAGAGGAGCACACATACAGGGATTAATCATTTAACAAATATGAATACATGGTTTCCAATTCGCTGGTCTATTACAATGACCTCACAGACTTAAACATTCAAAGCAGAATAGTACTCACACATAGCCATATTGTCATCTGAAGAAATGGTGGCGGAGGAGGACGCAGATCTCGTCTGGCCTCCCGATTTACTACTGTTTTTCTCTTTTATAATAAGCATGACATAGACTACTTTCAGCCAATCAGAGTTATATCCAAAACATTGTCTCTACCAATGAGATATCTTCAAAAACAGAACAAGAGTTGTGCTTTTTCTGGGTTTCTTCCTCTCTCCTGCCCAAAGACCTCCATGTCTATATATGGGCATGTTGTCTGCACCTCAGGGGATCTTGTCTCCTTCTGCCTCTGTGGCAGTTTGACCTCCCCCGGTTACTCAGAAGCAAGTCAGTACCTGTTGCAGCATATGGCCCCCAAACAGTTTCTATTTCATAATTTCTATTGTACTATTCAACCGGTGTATGTAATTCCCTTCAGTTTGATACCAAGCATTGATGTAGATAACCTATTTTCAGTTTATATATAGAAAGAAATCTAATTTACAAGCTGTAATCGTATAGTGTGAAATACATATACACAGTTATTACCCCAGAATCTAACACTTATAGATATGTATATTCTCAGAGAGAGATAGACAGAACAAGAGAGAGAGAGAGAGATCACCCTTAATTATTAGTTTGGTCTTTTTCTTGGTGGTTGGTTCATGTCAACATTATCTCCTGTTTATTTAGTACTTTAAAGTTTAAGCTAATACTTTGAAATAGTTCTCTAGTGACTGGTCTCTCAAACAAATCTGTGTTCCTGTTTGGTTCCGCTTGGCCTCCTGCTCCAACTCTCACAGAATGCGACCTGTTTACACAAAAGAGCAGTTGCTGTAAAGGAATGTGGATCACTACCCACTTTCAAAACCTCTCTCAAGGGACACCTACGGGAGACTGCAATTCAACACTGGCCCCTGTAAATATCCTAACCCAACCCCCTCCAATGTACAGTCATTTACCTAGTATGGTTTTGTCAATAGTTCAATGTACAATTGTGTTTGTTTGTACAGTGTCTCCTCCCCCCCCCCCTCAATGTACAGTGTTACTTGTTTATACAGTGTGCCCCCCGCCCCCCCCCCCCCCGCCCCCCCCCCCCCCCAACCACCTCCAATGTAAATTACCCAGTATGGTTGTCAATATCCCAATGTACCCAACCCCCCCCACCCAACCTCCTCCAATGTACAGTTTCTACGTCAAATGTATATACTCCCTTTTCTTGACTCCTTCTGTATCACAAACAGTACTGTATTTGCAAATCTGGTATGTCATAAATGTATAGATGTAGCAGTACTGACTATCTGTATGTCATGTATGTCACATATGTCTATATGAATTGAAAATGGGGGACCCTGATGGAAACAAGACAAACGTCTTTCTCAGGTCTGCATCCCCTTAACAATTGTATGTATTGAGCCGTACTGTATTGTACCCATTCTGCAATCTGTTAAATAAAGTTTTCATTCATTCATTCATGCTGCTCGGGGCATTTACGACGTCCAGTAAAGCGATCTAAAGTCTTATCTGGTTTTCTCATCTATCGCCAACCGTCTCCCAAAAGTCCTCATCAGCAGCTGAAACCACACTCTACTCCAAAAGGTCTTACACGATATTATTGAATACTACTTGCTTTACACAGACACATTGCTCATTGAAATGAATCATTCCAAGTCAATTTACCATAACTTATCTAAGGCCTTTGATACCGTTGACCACGATACTTTAATTGGACGTCTGACAGCTATTTGTTTTTCTGAACATGCGGTTGGGTGGATTGCAAATTATCTCACCGACAGAACCCAGGCTGTTCAGTTAGAGGGTGCTACCTCAGAGGTACTGAAAGTCCACAAGGGGGTCCCACAAGGGTCCATTCTGGGCTCATTATTGTTTACTCTATATATAAATTGTGTTGGACAGAATATTCCAAACGCAGCCTTTCATTTCTATGCTGATGATACTGTCATCTACTGCTTTGCACCTACTCCTGCTAAAGCTTTTGTGTATCTTCAGTATGCATTTGATAGAGTACAGGAGCAGCTCTGTCAACTGCAACTTGTTGTAAATGCAGAAAAAACAAAACTTATGTTTTTTACTAATTCTAGAACAGTAAGATCAACATTGTCTGATAAAATTGTTACTAGAGATGGTCAACAAATTGAGTTGGTATCTACTTTTAAATACCTAGGATTTTTTATTTATGACCACTTGTCTTTTAAAGCATATATCCATTATGTTGCAAAGAAACTGAAGCTTTTACTAGGATTTTATTTTAGAAATAAGTCTTGCTTTTCTTTTGGTGTGAAACGAAAACTGGTGGAGTCTACCTTTCTATCTGTGATTGATTATGGTGATGTGTTATATATGAACGCCTCTGCTCACTGTCTCCACATGCTGGATAGCGTGTATCATGGGGCTCTGAGATTTATTACAAACTGTGGATCTCGTACTCACCATTGTGTATTATATTCAAAAGTGAACTGGACTTCCTTATATGCATGTCGGCTCAGTCATTGGTATGTTTTGATTTACAAGGCCATTCTTGGTTTGGTTCAGATTTATTTATCATCTCTTTTAAAGTTGAATGGTGGAAATTACAATCTCCGTTTGAAGGATTTTATGCACTTTGCTGTTCCCAATGTCCGAACAGAAATGGGAAAGAAGGCTTTTAGATTTTCCGCACCTACTATATGGAACAATCTCCAGTCCGATCTGAAGATCCAAAGCTTGGTAACACTAAATGTATCTAAGGCTATGGTGAAGCCTATTGTAACCACCTTTTTATGTGTGCAGATGTTTTGTTTGACCATTTTGTAACGTTGCCTTTGTCTGTAGTGTCTATGTGTGTATGTTGAAACTTTGTGTTGCTGCTGTTTCTTCAAACGAAGCACAAAAACATAATTCAGAATGGCATAATGGGATCTAGACTGTGAGAAATATTTCAGGAAGCGAGCTGGCATTTCTTTGCGGGGGCGTGGCCATGGTTCATCCAGCTAACTGAACTTAACCCTGCCCTCGACCAGGTTCAAACTTTCTGATCTGTTACCATGGCGATTTAGAAAATCCGACGTCGGGGAATGGAAATGTCTGGCTTAAGTCAAGCTATGCTGAAAATTATCCGGCTAACTCAGTTAGCCACGTACAGGGAACGGGGCCCAGGTATCCCTTGTAAAAGAGATCCTGGATCTCAATTGGGACAAACCTGGTTAAATAAAGGCTAAAAAAAATATATATATATATATATATATATTCACATTGTGATTGAAGTGTGTTGTCACTAATTGGTGGTTGTGATTGACACACTGGGCCTCATGCATGAAGCAATATAAGAACAGATTCGTTCTTAACTAGCATTTCCTCCTATTTTGTTCTTACCTGGGATTCAGCAATGTTTTCTTATTGTTGCTTTTCTCTCAGGCAAGACCAAATTCTAAGAGTGGTCGAGAGCACTCTTACCCAGATAAGAAACTCTTACCCAGATGAGAAACATTAAAAAAGCCTACCATTCCTAATAATAATAATACATCAGATTTATATAGCGATTTTCCTAATGCTCAAAGACACTTTACAAAACAAACAATACAATACAATACAGTTTTAGTAGATAGATACAATAAAACAAAATATATAAAAAGGTGAGAGAGGAAGGAGTTCATGGGTTGAAAGCAAACCATTGGTCAATTGCCCCCAAATACGACTTTATAAACCCAGAACTTTTCAATAATAATAATAATTATTATCATTATTATTTTTTTAACAAATGTTTTTTATTTACCCTTTTTTAACATAAAACTAGACACACAATACATTAACAGTAGAAATCCACAATAAATCACAGGACTATGACCGACATAATAATAACAATAATAACAGTCCAGTACTTAAATCAAAATAAATGTAGATTAAAAGATATACATATAATAAATACAATACAATACATATGCTCTTGCTTGCTCTTCCTCACCCTTTCCTTCCCCCTCAGGACCCCCTCTTGGACAATCCATCCATTATTCCGTTTAACACCAGGGATTACAAATTCATATGCTATCCTTTATCCTCTCCACCACATCTAACCAGATTGCTATGCTGGCTTCATTAACACCTAAAATTTGTGCGATAGATATCTCTAGATAAATCAAGATAGGTAAGAACCCATACCTTCCGGCACATTTTATACGGTTGAATCCAGCATGATGCTATCAGCTTTTTGGCAGCCGTAAGACCGGACAAAATTAGTCTCTTTACCTGTACAGAGGCTGCTAACTGAGAAACATCATTCAACAACAATACAGAAGGCAGTACAGGTATGGTCAGAAATAAAAATTCTGATAATTGCGTGGTTACTTCTTCCCAGAATATCTTAACAGGAGGGCATTCCCAATACATATGCATAAACATAAACATAAGGAGCATTGAGGGTCTTGGAGTCTAGGAGTTAAGTAAATCCTATGAATAAAATTAAGATTAATCTGTTGAGATTAATGGGTTGCGTGATGACAGCCGTACGTTTGCCCAAACTTCATCCCAATCAAAATCTACTTCCAAGTTTGGTATATCCTTCCTCCAGACTAAGTCTAGAGGAAGGACATCATATGAGGATGTAAATAAGTGACAATAAAAGGCAGAGACGAAGCCTCTCGATGACTCCTTTTCATAAAATAATTTGTGATATCTGTGGTGCTCAAGTGGCATCTTTAATGGGACTCCATGAGCCCTTAAAGCTGCTCTTAATTGTAGATAGAAATAAAAAGTGTTGGAGTTGGTGAGGTTAAATTTGTTAGATATATCTTGATAGCTGCAGAAACCCCGGTCGTTGAAGATATCCCCCAATGTATGTATGCCCTTCTTTTCCCATTTGGTAAATCTGATAGGTTGTTGTGCAATAAGGAGTAAATTGTTATTAAATAGGGGAGAATGACTATGCCATTTATGTTGATTAGTAAATTTTTTCTGTGTGTCATTCCATATCCGGATCACATGTGTAATAAGAGGGCCACATTTCAAGTTGCATTGCTTAATTGATAAGTTGGTGTATACTATATCCTGCAGTCTATGTGGTGCCACTATGTTCTCCTCTAATGGTCTCCAGGATACAGATGCTTAAGAATCAAACCAGGTGACCAGTGGTCTTAAAGAGAATGCTTTAAAATAGTAGTTGAAGTCTGGAAATGCTAAACCCCCGTCGGCTTTATTTCTCTGTGCAGTGGATCTTTTTATTCGTGGAGGTTTGTTGTTCCAAATAAATTTATATGCGGTGGAGTGTACTTTTTGCCAGTAACCAACAGGGGGGGGGGGGGGGTAACGACAACATCGAGCTGAAAAAGTTTATTCTAGGTAAAACATCCATCTTAACTCTCAATAGTTTCAGTTTCAGTTTTGACCACCTGCCGAAGTCGTTTGTGATCCTATCTAGGAATCCGGTATAATTATAATTCACCGTTTGGCATATAGTGGGGAGTATTTCAACTCCAAGACATCTAAAGTGTTCTACCATTGGTATATTTACTGGGAGTGAGGTAGCCTTCGCAGTCACATTAAGTGGAAGGAAGGCCGATTTTGGCCATTTTATCTTAAATCCAGATAGATTGCCAAAATCATCTATTACCTTGAGAAGATGAGGCAGTGAGGTGGTAGGGTTTTGCATGAACATTATTATATCGTCCGCATATAAACTGATATGATGCTGTGTGCCCTTAATTGAAATCGGCTCTATGGATTGGGATTGTCTTATATACTGTGCCAAAGGCTCTAGGGATAGAGCAAACAGTCCGGGACTAAGAGGACAACCCTGTCTGGACGAACGCGACACAGGGAAGTTTGGGGAGGTGAATTTCCCTTTTATAATCATGGCCGACGGATCTGTGTATAGTACTTTGATCATATTAATGAATCCATCTCCTAACCCCATCCTTCCTAGTACTGCCCATAAATAAGACCATTCCAACCTATCAAAGGCCTTCATCGCATCCAAGGATAATACAGCTACAGGAGGCACGGCCTCCTTGCTGGCGTCTATCACATGCAGTAACCGTCTAATATTATCCGTGATCAGGCTGCCTCTTATGAAGCCTGTCTGATCAGGGTGAACTAAAGATGTCATATGCTTTTGAAGTCTGATGGCTAGTACCTTAGCGTACAGCTTGATATCGGTTCCGAGGAGGCTTAAGGGTCTATAACTACCACATTCGGTGGGGTCTTTGTCTTTTTTAAGGAGGACAGATATGAGTGCCATATTAACGTCCCTGGAGAAGTTTCCCTCTTTGATTGAGTATAAAATCATGTCAAGTAATAGGAGTCCAATTACATCCCAACATGAGAGGTACAGTTCTGGTGGGATACCATCCCATCCAGGGGCCTTACCACTTTGCAATTCAGATATAGCCTCCCTAAGTTCCTCTAGTGTAATAGGTGCATCCAACTGTTTAGCGTCTTCCTCTGAAAGTTTAGGTAGGTTAATTTGATCAAGAAATGTATCCAGTTTATTATGATCGAATACCACTTCTGACTTGTACAGGTTGGAGTAAAACACACTAAAAGTCTTGTTGATTTTCTTGGGGTCTGTAACAAGTCCCTGTTGGTCCTTAATAGCGGGTATATCAGCAAATTGTGCATTGGATCGTATCTTCATAGCTAGTAGGTGACTCGGTTTAGAGCCATGAAAGTAATAATGTTGTCTTGTACTGCGTATTTGAAATTCAGATTGTTGTCTTAAAATGGAGTTAATCTCTATTTTTAACACTTTAATTTGAGACTCCAATCGACATGAGTAGTTGCGTTGTAAAGAGGAGAACAACGACAAGTGAAGCGTTTCCAGTTCTACCAATTTGGATTGACGTTTCTTGCGGAGGTTGGAGGCAAAGACAGTAGTGTTTTCCTTAATAAAACCCTTTACCGATCTCCATAACATTCTGGGGTCTTGTACCGAACCCGCATTAATCTGCAGGAATTCATCTAGTTTATCTTTGAATTGTAAATTGAATTCAGTGTTTTTCAACAGTGTCGAGTTAAAATGCCATCTTGGGGCTCGGGATGTCATTCTACTAAATGAGCCCTTTAGGAGTAAATAGCTGTGATCTGATGGTGCACTGGGTCCCAATTCCACGTCAAAGCTATCAAATAGTCTAGGGGATGCGAAAACATAATCTATTTTAGAAAATGTCTTGTGTCTTGCTGAGAAAAAAGTGTACTCTCGGGCCGTTGGATTGAGTAATCGCCACAGATCATTTACACCTGTATTCTTGGCCCAAGCCTGTAATGCATTAGATGCCTGTTTCTGTTCATTGGATGTGGTGAGACTAGATTTATCAATCGAGGGATCCTAGATGGCATTAAAATCCGCACCAGTTATAAATGAATGCTGATATAAATGAGATCCAACATTGTTCTAGTGAGTAAAGCATAGAAGTTAGCGTCGTAAAGATTAGGGCCATAAGCCGCTATCAAAGCGATTTTCCTGTTACAGTAGTCTATCTTAGCAATGGTTACTCGGCCATCTGCATCAGACCATACGTCCAACAATTTAATATTCAACTTTCGTTTCACGACTATAGCTACACCACGAGATCTAGTTCTAAAAGATGAGTAGCTTATGTTTTGATATATTTTATCCGCCAATAAAAGGTGCGTTTCGCTTAAAAGAGCCACATCAACCTGTTGTCTCTTCATCAATGTAAGCACGCTTTTGCGTTTATGTTGTATGTTTAGACCCCCAGTATTCCAAATGAATATATTCAAACTAGATATAGTCTAAACAGGTAGCAGTATTCCTGTGTGTAATTCGTCTGGAGTAGCGATTCATAATAGATATATATCCAACTATTGAGGTCCTGTTGAGAGCCGAGCTTGAGCATAATAACAAACATATAAAGTACACATACATATAATCCCATATTCCCCCTATTCTCACTTCCCTCCCTCCCTTTAAAGTACACCACCAGTAAACCCAAATCAAGCAAATCATCCTTAACTCTCCTATGCAATTTGCCATAGGGTCTAAAACTATCAATTCTACCATTAGTAGAATGTCAACAGTGGCTTGGCCACTCTCCCGTTAAATAAAAAGGGAGATATAAAAATAAAATAAAATATGCCTCGAACCTCATAGTATATTCACTTAAACCTTATACGAACTTGTGTGAGTTAAAATACACAGAAGAAATAGAAAAGAAAGACATTGGAACTAAATAAGAGAAACCTCAAAGAGTAGAGTACACTAACTTAAATCTTAAAAGAACTTGGCTACGTTTAAACACCTAGAGGAAATAAAATGGAAAAGTAGCGGATCTATTGCAAAAAGAATAAAAATACGGTTTTAAATACTTATATGCAGTACGTCCCCCAAGCCAGGGGTGGGCGATGTTCCGCTGTGAAGACTGTTGTTTCCTCCGGATGTGATCTAAGCCGTGTGTATAGTCACAGAACGTTGTTAAAGTTGCAGAATATTCCAATAGGTCACAGAACGTTGTTAAAGTTCCAGAATATTCCAATATGTCCACAACAGGAAAGTGTACGCACACAGGGAAAAACACAGGCCCAACCCGGCCCTGATGTAGCGAACCATTAAAATAAAGTATTCTATACGATATCCAGCGTCAAATATTAATCTATTTATGAATCAAGGTTATCACAATTTATTTGACGCAGTTTGGTGTTTAAGCCATAACGAAGTGTTCATAAAAAAGACAATATACTATAGCCTATCCTCCACCCTTGCGCGGGGTGTCCTTCAAGTTCTCCAAGTAGGTTTCCGCTTCTTCAGGCGAGTCGAAGTTAATCCTCAATCCGTCTTTATCGACGATGGAAAGCTTCGCAGGATACTTTAGAGTAGGTTTAAGACCTTTCGCGTAGAGTAGGGACATTACGGTCTTGTAATGGGATCATAGAATCACAACTTCGCGGCAATAATCCTTGTAGAAATAGACTGATTGCCCGTTGTATTTCAGGATATCTCTCTTCTTCCGCGCCTCTCGGATGATCATTTATTTTATTCCAATTTGACGTAGGCTAGCAATAACTACTCTGGGTTTGTTGTTGCTGTTGTTTCGGAGCCCAATTCTGTAGTATTGATCCACTTCAGGTGGACTAGAGAGGATCCCCGTTCCCAGAATGTGAACTAACGCTGCCGCAAGTTGTTCTCGGCCCACTGATTCCTCTAGACCAGGGGTCGGCAACCCTAGGCACGCGTGCCTGCATAGGCACGCGGGGGCATTTGCATAGGCACAGGGGGCAGCGTTAAAAAAAAAAAGAAAAAAAAAACGTTTTTTTTTTTTTTTTTTTTTTTTGCTTTGAAATATTATAGTGACATATTTTGCACTGTTGTCGCATTCATCTTGTTGAAATCCTCCCACAGGTTCTTTTTACTACCACATATTTAATTGAGACCCTTTATTTGTTTATTATTTCAATTTAGCTGGAAATACATTGCTACATCATTCAGTAACATTTGCAGAGCCTTATAACAAAAACATTATTACGGTCACCATTGTGACCAGTGGGATTAATCAACAAATTGTATTATTTATTTTTCTATTTCATTGAACATTGCACATGTTAAAAGCCATTTATTTTACTCAAAATGTGAGTATTACCAATACAAGTCAACTTGTGTTCTTAAAACAATGACAATAAACATAGTTTTATTAGGTTGAAATAATGTGGTTGTGTACTTATTTTTCTGTTAACTTATTATGGATTGAAAACTGAAAACCTTAATGCACAGTAACTGAACTCAATATTTTTAAGTTCTGGTAACTTATTATTATTATTTTTTTTACAGTGTAGACTTGCGATCAATCAAAACTTATTTACACGATATACCTCACATTCACCCTCCATTCACATCCTGGTGTTCTCCATTAGGCCTGTAGGTGGAGCTATGACAGCACACGTACAGTACACACACCAATGGTGATGAGTGTGATGTGTGATGTGTCCAAAAATGAATGGGCAAATGTGAGTGAAATGGTCGCACTGTATGCAGCTGTTTGTCTGCATTGCATCCCCCCCCCCCCAACTCAGATTTAGGGTTGATACAACCATCATAATAATATTGTTAATAATAACAATAACAATAATGATGTAATAATGTAAAAATTATCATTAAAAAGACCTGATTATGAGAAAAATTACGATGCATGGAATATTGTTGAGGCACACTAGTTACAACTATATTTCAAACAGGCACTCCATGTCAAAAAGGTTGCTGACCCCTGCTCTAGACCCACTATGCGAATATTCAATCTGCGGTTTTGGTATTCGAGGTCGAATATCTTATCCATTAGCTTCATGTTGTTTCCTTCTATGGCTCCTTCTAACTCCACAAATTTATGCTTGTGATCATTCAAGCATAATTCCACGTCTCCTATACGTTCGGTCTGCGCGTCAAACGATTCCCATATCTTCAGGATTTTGGATTCGATAGATTCTTTGATATCGTCAACCTTGTCGGATAGGGAGGATATACTTCCAGTTAAGTTCTTCTCCAGTATCTTGGTGCCTGCAGTTAAGTTCTTCTCCATTATCTTGGTGCCTTCAGTTAAGTTTTTCTCCATTATCTCAGCTTGAAGCTTAGATGCTTCCATCAGCGTAGCAAGATACTTAGTGTCGGTTGAACCGTCATCTTTATTTTTCTCGCTTTCACTCACTGCTTTTTTCTTTGTCGGTGACATCGTGGTTCTTTCTTTCAGTTCTTTCAGTCAATATAGTTAGTCGAATACCTCAGGTGAAATATACATACAGGTTTAAACGCATCGGGGGTATAAAAAGAGGCTTTTAGAGGCAAAAATAACGAAGCTGTTAACCACCACGACTACTACATGCTCGAGCTGAAACCGGAAGTCAATAATTATTATTATTATAACTTATTGCATGCGTTCTTCTTCTGAAATGGATTATATATTGCTGTTAGAACAGTTAGATGCTGGCTGCCCAGGCCGTACGCATACAACATCTCCTCTCCTCTCCTCTCCTCTGCTCCTATAGTTCTGAGCGCATTCCAGTGTTTCCCAACCTACTGCGCGATTGGTTCTTGACAAGCACACACACACACACACATGCGATGCGCGACCTACAGGAACACACACATGCACTGGAGTCGCGAGTCGTGTGTGTCACATTTTGAGATCTGTCGCAAATCACTTCCTGTTGAATGGATCAGACAGCGATCAGATGCTGAAACTTGGCTGTTTTACACATGTCTCATTCACCTTATAAGGAGATGGTGGGCGTGTCTGTATGCAAATGATTTTAGCGCAAACACGCATTTGAATTTAAGAATGAGTGGAATTCACCATGCAACCGACCTGGGTAAGAACCGATTTCGACGTTAAGAACGGCTTGATGAATGTGGCGGTGGCTTTTCTTATTGTTCTCTTAACAGACAGGTAAAGCAAGAATATAAGAAAAAGAATAAGAGAGTATTGTTGAATGAGGCCTACTGTTTCTTTCTGTTTTCCTTGTGATTAAAATGGCCGCTTTTCTAATTAGTCACAGGTGTGGTGATTGAGGCACCACGCCCTATGTAAGCAGGCCAGAGTGCAGTCTGCAGCGGTTCTTTCTCTCTGGTCGCTGTCTCTCGTTCTCTCGTCACAATCCCTCATCACTTGGTCTCCAGAGTCCAACCTGAAGACCTCACCTTGTGCTCACTGCATTTCCACGATTTTTTACCTTTTCTGCATTTTGTCAATTTTTGCTGCTTTATTTTTGACCACGTGCTTTACTTTATTTATATCCTGAATTATGGAGTCTGGATCACCCAGCTCCCCATTATTTTGCTCTTCAGCTAGTTGTTGCAAATACATATAGTTACTTTTGGTAAAAACTTTTCCTTGTCCACCTGCTTACATTCAAGGCCTCCCGGGAAAACGAGCCATAGTTTCCTGACTGCTCAAGCCTTAGGGCAAGTCAATTTAGGGTTGAAAAAAGAAAAAAGATTTAGGATTGAATGTAACACTTTTAGGCGGCTACGTGGCGCAGTGGGCAAGGCGCTCGCAACGAATGCTGGAGACTAGGCTCGAACAGGATGCCTCCTGTTCGAGCCCCGCTCTCCACATTGCTTTCAGTTTAGCTGGCCGTCCACAGTAATACACATTGGCCGTATTACGGAGAGGGAAACTGAAGGGTGGGGATCGGGCGTTGTGGACAGCGACTCCTACAGGTCGGTTGGTGCGCCTGCGCAGTAGAATCAAGAAGAGACGGGGGCGGGGCCCCTCCAAAGCCCAGACCCCCGACGCTGAAAGATCGAGCCGCGCAGGTGAAAAGATGCGACGGCTTTTACCTCGAGTATCGGAGGGGACTCGTGCTATGTATGACTTAGTCCACATTGCAGCCGGTTGTGGGAGGCAAGAAACAACGTTCGAAGACAGGGGAGGATTGAATTGGACGATATGAAAATTGGGATGGGAGAAAAATAGAAAAATGGGAGAAAAAGTGAAAAAAAAAAAAAAGAGGATTGAATGTAACACCTGCCAACACCCTACCGTCCTTTAAATCAGCCCTCATCCAAGGCATTGATTGATTGATTGATTGATTGATTGATTGATTGATTGATTGATTGATTGATTGATTGATTGATTGATTTTATTAACAGATTGCAGAATGGGTACAATACAGTACGGCTCAATACACACAATTGTTAATGGGATGCAGACCAGAGAAAGACTTTTGTCTTGTTTACATCAGGGTCCCATTTCAATTCATCATAACATTTATGACATACACGACATACAAATATACAGTAGGCCTCAGACAGAGTTCTAAAAGAGATTATATACATTTGAGGGGGAAGAAACTGTACATTGGAGGGGGGTTGGGTGGGGGGGTTGGGCATTTACAGGGGCCAGTTTCGAATTGCAGCTTCCCGTAGGTGCTCTTTGAGAGCGGTTTTGAAGGTGGGTAGGGACTAGGGATTCACATTATTTTACGGCTGTGGGTAGGGCGTTCCACATTGTTGTGGCATAATTGGATGAGTAATTGATATACAAATAATAGTATTTGGGTGAAGTGCTCCTTTAATGACAAGCTAATATCTTTACTCAGGGAGGGGCAACTGGCGGCCCGCGGGCCGCATGCGGCCCTCACCGACGTTCCATGCGGCCCCAGGCCAATATATATATAAAAAAAAAAAAAATTATAATATTTTTTAATTTTTTAATTTTTTTGTATTTTTTTTATTTTTTTGTATTGTATTCGACTAAGAAGAGTTGGCAGTCGACTATGGCTCCTTTCGAACGATTAGTCGACTATTTGACTAATAGGGGTCAGCCCTAGTGTGGACATATGAAACGCTGTTGAAAGTGCCGTGCAGCAATATGGGGGTTTTGATAAACTGTCGGCTGTTGTTACCGATGGAGCACCGGCAATGAAAGGAAAACACACAGGATTCGCCGGGCTTCTAAGGCAGAGTGGCGTTGAGTGTCCAATGCTGCACTGCATTATACATCAGGTAAGTTCGCTAACATAATTTCCATCTATTGTGGGTCACTATAATGACCAATGCGAGTCGAGTGTAGTCAAATTATATGCGAGAGTCGTTAAATAGTTTTTCTTTTTTTTTATCCGATATAGGAGGCTCTCTGTGCCAAGAAGCTTGACTACTACAGCCATGTTATGGATTTGGTTACCAAGGTTACCAATCTAATTCGTGGAGGCAACAGGTCACTAAACCATAGAAAGTTTGTCTCCTTTTTGGAAGAGATGGACACTGATTATGGCGACTTGCAGCTACACACAGAAATCCGATGGCTGAGCCGTCGGAAAGTACAGGAGCGACATTGAAACACTGCAAATGCAATTCAATGATCGGTTTGAAGATTTCAACGGCATGCAGTCATGGATAGCGCTGTTTGCCGGCCCCCTCACCGCTACGGTGTCAGAGCAGCCCCCACCGTTGCAGCTTGAACTGTGCGAGCTACAGTCAGATCCTTTTTTTCAGGCAAAGAGAAATGAGAGGGGAATTTCGTTTTGGAAACTGCTACCTGAGCCCCGCTTCCCACTCCTCAGGGACTTTGCCCTCTCTATGGCCAGTATGTTTGGGAGCACATACATATGTGAGAGCAATTTCTCAAACATGAAGCACATCAAGTCAAAGTAGAGAAACAGGCTGTCGGATGAAACATTATTTCATCTGATGCAGATTGCATGCACAAACATTGAAGTTGACATTCCTGCTATTGTGCGCCAAATGGAGAGACCACAAGTGTCTAATTAAAGACAGGGGGGAGTAGGAGATGATGAAGAGGTGTAGAGGGGGGGAAGGAGATGATGAAGAGGTGTAGAGAGGGGGGAAGAGATGATGAAGAGATGTAGAGAGGGGGGGGAGATGATGGAGAGGTGTAGAGAGGGGACCATTATTATTATTATTATTATTATTATTATTATTATTATTATTATTATTATTATTATTATTATTATTATTATTATTATTATTATTATTATTATTATTATTATTATTATTATTATTATTATTATTATTATTATTATTATTATTATTATTATTATTATTATTATAACCATTATTGACCCACTGTGGGGCGAGGGTGAATGTCATGCCAGTTTGATAAAGGGTCAATGGGAGGCATGTATAGTATTGCACTTTACTTTACTTGCACTTTACTTGTTTACTTTTGTAGTGTTCAGATAACACTAATAACACAAACACAAAGCAGCATTCCTGCTGCATTTCACTACAACAGTAAATCAAAAGTGCAATAATAAATTATTTTGTTAAATGTATACACTTTTATCCTGCTACTAAACAAAACATTCCTGAGTGCTTCATATCCATAACATGCATTTCAGTGTTATAATGTTTTGTTTAGTAGCAGGATAAAAGTTTATACATTTAACAAAATCATTTATTATTGCACTTTTGATTTACTGTTGTAGTGAAATGCAGCAGGAATGCTGCTTTGTGTTTGTTGAGCAGTGGGCTTTAAGTTCATACATTTATTTTATTAGAAGCCTTAATTATAATTGATAATTTTTGTATATTGTGGGATATTTGTGGATATCCTGATGAAGAATGTCTCAGTCAACCGAGGCTTGGATAATAACAAGGTTTATTAACCAAACAGATAGAATACATAGAGAGAATGGCTGAGGCTCTCGCCCCAGGTGATCAGCTGAAATTACCCAGGTAAGAAGCCTTGATTGTGGTCGGGAAGAGCCCTTTATAGTTCAACAAAGGGGGTGTGTGGTCCCATTTGATAGGTCAGATGGGGGGGAGGGGGTACAGGTTTGGGGACACAGGGGAGGGGGGTGTCTTATTCCACAGAGAGGGGGGGGGGGCACAGGTAAAGGGAACACAGGGGAGGGGGATATATTTACATGTTATACCACAATACTCACTTTTCTTTCTTATAATGTGGGTGAGATTAATGTATAATATACCAGGATTGTTTGGAACAGGTAAAAGTGGGGATAATAGTTTAAAAATAGAATTATTTACATACATGATTAATAGAATTATTTACATACATGATTCATGACATGATCGACTGGACTGCGGTCTGTGTTATTTTGATATCAGAGATGTGGGAATAGATATCACCCTTTTCTTTTATTAATCGCTCAAAATACCTATATCAATGAGTGGTCCTCATCTCTGATATCAAACAACAATTAACATAATCATTAGAAGCTATCGCTGTGCAAATATCTTGGCATACCTTCAGTCGTTCATGTCGTGACTCAGGGGAGCTAATGTCATGGTTATGTCATGGTTGTACATATACAAACTTAGTAATATTTACAATAGACATTACCTTAGTGGCTAATGTGTCAAAATAAAATTGAAAACCGTTAACCTAGTGGTTAATATAAAACTAACATGATTGATTATGGGAAACTGTTCAAAAATATATATATATATATATTTGCACGTTTTATGATGATTCTTGATGAAATTACTTAGGATCCAGTTGTATTTACCCTGAGTTTGAGTGTCACTTTCATCTGTGATTGCCTCAGTTTTGTTGGTCTTTACTTAGAATCAGGCAATTTTCTCCATTTCTTCTCTATAAATGAGGAGATAAAACGTCTTATGCATCGCTTCTGTATGTAATTCTAGTGCATATACTATCAATGGTTCACCATACAGGTGCAAAACAATGTTGCATGTCCTCTTCTATGAGAGAATAAAACAACTGATTATTTCTTGTCTGACAATACAATTTTGTAACCTAAGTAATTCTAATGTGATGTAATGTGATCATGTGGCCACTTCTTCCTTCAGCAATACATTTTAGCTCATTATTACTAACCATTGTTAATGTTTTCTCATTGATTTCTTTTCATCACATCCCTAGTTCATCGTTTTGCAGATACATACAATTGTGTGAAAAGTTTCCTGCTTGTGAAGGTATTAATCTGAATGATGTTGCGTCGTTGTTGACAAGGTGTTCTCTGTCGGTCGTGTGGCAGGGCCAAACAGTAACACATAAAAATTAAATAAATATATACAATGTGGACACTGTGTTCAGAAGTCTCTTGGTTCACAGGTCTCTGATGATGTCTCTTCTTGACGATGCAGTCGGGAACATTCACTGGTCGCCGTTCATTCTCTGTCAAGGGTCACCTGTAGCAGTCAACTATAGTGGTTTTGTAGACTTCTTTTCCTGGAGCCTGCGCTGCTCTCCATCACCACCACACATCCGCCACTGTGCTCACGCTTGGCTCCCATCAGGCCCAGAGACATGGTGGTCAGGGCGTTTTTGAATGTGTTGTGCTGGTTTCGTTGTCCTCTCCTCGTCATTGCGGTACCACTTGATGGAGGGCGAGGGCCCGCCAGTGTAGTGGCTAGTCAGTAGGACGCTCTCTCTCACACGGATGACAATCTTGTCATGGGAATCCACCTTGATGGTCGGGGCTTTGGTTCCCATCTGCAGGTGATGGGTTTGGTCTGCAGTGCCGGGGTGGAGGCCGTCAAAGGTTGATCTCCTCTTCGTCAGTGTCTCCTTGGTCAGTCTCCTTCGTGGTCCTCTGCTCCACTTTCTTGGGGATGTCTGTGGGCTGGGTTGGATGGTTCTCCCACGGTTGTTGTCGTCGCCTCTGGTTGTGTCCGCAGCTCCTTGGCGGCGGCCCTGGTAGTATGCTGTCGTGGGTCGCTCAGGTCACTGGGTTGTGTTCCTCTCTGTCTGGTCCTGCCGTCGTTCAGGTCACTGGGTTGTGTTCCTCTCTGTCTGGTCCTGCCGTCGTTCAGGTCACTGGGTTGTGTTCCTCTCTGTCTGGTCCTGCCGTCGTTCAGGTCACTGGGTTGTGTTCCTCTCTGTCTGGTCCTGCCGTCGTTCAGGTCACTGGGTTGTGTTCCTCTCTGTCTGGTCCTGCCGTCGTTCAGGTCACGCGTCGTCTCACTCGTCCTGTCCTCTCACCAATTCGTGATCTGAGGGTGATAAACACTGCCTTAGAAAACTCCTCACATAAATGATTCAACGCCTTTCTGCTAAAGTGGAAAATCATTTTGGGATTAATTCAATTCATTGTAAATAAAATCACTTAATTGACAATAGGAAATGCAAACCAATTGCATTAGCAGTGATAAAATCACTTAATTGACAATAGGAAATGCAAGCCAATTGCATTAGCAGTGATTCCTTACGTCAAGAAGGTCACATTCACTACAATTTATCAGGTTTTGTATCTAACTAGATCTTACAGCATTAGGCTTTAAATAAAATTTGTAAATGAATGGCCAAAGTTTTGAATCAGATAAAATAGCTCCTTGTCTTCATATTCTGATGGTCTTAAATTGAAGTTGATCTTACCTCAGGCCGCGTACGATGGTGTGCTTCTTCAAGATACTTACCTCGCCATGACTTCTCGGTTGTTCTTCACATCTCAGTGTGGCTCATCATAGCATAGCATGGGGAAAAAACATAAAATCTAGGTAGCCAGTTAATTTTGCATGAAAAACAATCATTTCTTATCATCTAACCCTAACTAACCTTACTGTCATGCATTTGTCCTAATAAACTAATCTACACTGTAGCACTCAACACTTTGATGACCATTGTTACTCAGCTGATAGAGGTGTGCCTTGCCTGATGTCCTGTCGTACAGAACCTGTGAGTCGCTTTGGATAAAAGTGTCAGCTAAATGATCAATGTTGTTGATATCTTGTACATTTAGATAATTGTGCTGCAATTTTGGTGGTTGATAATTTTGCAGTCATGGAAAGTATTAGTTGTTAAAAGAATAGTCTAAGGAATAGTCATGCATGTTATTGGTTATAAACAGAGAATAGGAGGGGATTGTAAGTAGTTGTTTTCATCATTAATCTTTCATCTCGGGCACTTCTCTAATTCATGTGTCTTTTGAAAAGAGATGATGAAAACGACTGGTTAGTTATTGTTAGTATGGGAGTTAGGTAGATTTTCATAACTGCAAATTCATCACCGGTGTCTAATTCATGTTAATTAAGTGGTTCTCTGTTGCCATCCACCGCCAGGTGAGTTCATCAAGTCTGTGGTCACGAGTGCAGGCATTTGCATTGCTTTGTCTCCCAAGTGCCCACTCTGAAGAAATTTACATGTGGGTGTTTTGGATGTAGATTTGTTCCAAATGGTCAATCGATTGTCTCTCAGCTCTGCACTGTCTCTCGGTTGACATGCAAATTGTTGGATTTTCTGTCTTTTGTGATACAATTTGGGTGTAGTCATTCACTGTTTTGCATCTCGCCTCAGAGCCAGATCTGTAAATACAAACACATGTTAATTTTCCACTCTTTTCTAAGTCCATCTGAGTGGGTTCTCCTTGATTGTCTGTGAGCTTAACAAAACATCAGCTATTTCTCATCCATCCTGTCCTAGGATGTAATGATAGTGTTATCATTTATCAATCATATCGCATATGTACACAAGCATCATATGAATGTGGAACCACACATTTTGAATCATGTTTAAAATGTCTTACAATGGAAAGGGCTAGTTATCTTTCATTGGTTCTTTAGATAAACACATTAACTCAAGTGAATATAACCTAAACATCTTACTTTTAAACATGATCTATGTTGTTTGTGCCCAAGTTTTTCAACATTGAAAGCTTATAAAGTCTAATCTAACGCTGTTTATGTGGACAATTCCTGTACTGCCATATACTGGGAATCGGAAGTGTTTGTTTAGCTCCCCGTATTGGTCAGGGTACGCCCACAGATGTATTATAATTCTGAAACAGACATTGTAATTAGCTTTATGTGACTTATAATGTGTAAATTAAAGCAACATAAACACTCAAGTGATCTGAGATAGTTGTAATTTGCTGTAACTGATAGTTGTGTATATGTACAGTTTCTACGTCATAAAGCAACATAAACACTCAAGTGATCTGAGATAGTTGTAATTTGCTGTAACTGATATGATAGTTGTGTACCACAAACAGTACTGAATTTGCAAATCTGGTATGTCATAAATGTACAGATGTAGCAGTACTGACTATCTGTATGTCATGTATGTCATAATATGTCCTGATAAATAGAAAATGGGGGACCCTGATGTAAACAAGACTAAAGTCTCTCTCTGGTCTGCATCCTCTTAACAATTGTGTGTATTGAGCTGTACTGTATTGTACTCATTCTGCAATCTGTTAATAAAGTTTTCAATCAATCAATCAAAGCATCTATATTTATGATTTTCATACTCACCGGGGAAAGCTGCAATGTTCGGTTCGTTCCTCCGGTGGTCTGGGATGGTGCAACCTGCATCTCGCCACTGCAACTCAACATTTTCCAATGGCAGCGCGCACATATATATACAAATAAAACATATACTACACGTGGATTTCACGCACCCTTGGCCTTGGGCACATTACACTTTACGTTCGCTTATGGATAGTTTAATATAAAATAATAACTTCACGGCGCGCATAGCGTCACGTCATTGCTCCATGCGACGTTCGTGTGTTCTCATTCGCCTCGGAAATAACGCTTTGTAATTCATACAGTATTTTTCCCACGAGCTCTCAATAGCCTGGAATTCCTATACCAGCGTTTTGTTACCGAATGAACGCGCCTGTGCATATGTGAAACGTAAACAAACTGAAACGATAAAACTATACTTCCCCAAATGGCCGTTCCCGTGGGCCGGTGTTCTGCGGAATCCGGAAATTACTATCCTAGTTTGTTCCCGTGAACTGCACTTCAATGTTATTCTTTGTATAACGGTAACTCGTCTCTCAATGCTCGTCGCGCTATCCGCAGCCGGTTCTTGACTCAATAAAGCAACGCGACGGGTCCTATAATACTTGTGCACATACAAACGAGACTTAAAACAGACAAACAAACATTAATACATATAAGTTAACGTGTGTGTATATCTGACTGTATTGGATCGCTGTTCGTTTAGTCGACCAACATCTGTTGCGACAAGGCATTCATACCCTTGATATATAACTACACATCGTTATTAAAATCATAACGACCGAACCTGACTTCGAAATTTACCAGCGATATATTAGATTATATATACCTTTTAATCATACTCTCGGCCTCTTAACCCGCGACTAACGTCCTGTTTAATGTACTTTCCGCGACTGATGTCCCGTTTAATGTACATTTACGTACTCCCGGGACATCGCGTAATCATGTACTAACTAGGATCATCTTCCCGCTATCTGTATTGATCAATTGGTTAATTTAATCCAAAATACATCGTTTTCAGGAAATGGAAGAGATTGTGAGCTTAGTTTGAGGTTGAAACAATGAATATTATGACGCTACTCTGGTAATTTCTAATTATGATTCTATCAGCTTCTCGGTCCTACTTCCCGCCTCTTTGCAAAGGAATCACAGAACGTTTTTAACAGAGTAGCGTTTTCCAAGGATATCACATCATAATAAGCTCACGTATCTATTTTGTTGCCTATATTTTTAGTCTGCATCAGCTAGACTAGGGGTAGCAATCCAACAACCTGTGTGCCTTAGCTTTTTGGTCGGCTCCGACTCGACCAGGAATAGCACTTCAACCTTTGTGCCTAAACTTTTTGGGACTAGCACATATAACCCATCCTTTCAGAACCTCCTGATAAGGACCCAGGTGCACGCGCGCCCTGGTAACGATTCTCAATACAGATCAGATATATTAATGCACATTATTCTACTCAGCCATGATCTCAATATTGGACAACATTCTGTAATATTCACCTGGCACAGAGAAAAGCAGGAAGGTTTTAATTCCTTTCCATAATTTTTTTTTTTTTTTTTTTTTTGGTCGACCAGTCTATATACTCACTTTTCTCTGTATAGATGAAACGATACAGCATGCCGGGAGGACGCAAAAAGTCTGTCACAAGTTCGTAGACGCCAATTGTGGGATATTTGTGGATATCCTGATGAAGAATGTCTCAGTCAACCGAGGCTTGGATAATAACAAGGTTTATTAACCAAACAGATAGAATACATAGAGAGAATGGCTGAGGCTCTCGCCCCAGGTGATCAGCTGAAATTACCCAGGTAAGAAGCCTTGATTGTGGTCGGGAAGAGCCCTTTATAGTTCAACAAAGGGGGTGTGTGGTCCCATTTGATAGGTCAGATGGGGGGGAGGGGGTACAGGTTTGGGGACACAGGGGAGGGGGGTGTCTTATTCCACAGAGAGGGGGGGGGGGGCACAGGTAAAGGGAACACAGGGGAGGGGGATATATTTACATGAGGACATATTATACCACAATATATTTGGGGTTACACAGCAATACTTTTAAATTCAGCTGTTTATAAATTCATAAAGTTGAAATTGCATTACTAAATGCATTTGAAATGGAATAAAAACAAAGTTACAACAAATTATAATTGTTTATATACCTTGTGACTATTAGGGCTATTTGAGTGATGGGGTACTACTGGCGGGACTGCCAATAAACAATGCGGCCCCCCAGATTGATTGTGGACATTTTGTGGCCCTCACCATATACAAAGTTGCCCACCCCTGCCTTTACTGATATTACAGTAGAATATAACGTTATCGCTATTGTGAACAATGTTTGTTGTTTTAACCAACTTACAACTTACATTACAACCTGACACACCTACATTTAAACATCAACTCAAGAGACACTAACAAACTGAACAAGCTGGTGAGGAAGGCTTGCTCCATAGTGGTAGTCGAACTGGTCGAACTAGAGGTGGTGGCAGAGAGGAGGGTGAGGAAAAAGCTGGATGCTATCCTGGAAAATCCCTCCCACCCCCTCTATGAGGAGCTAGCCAAGATAAGGAGCACGTACAGCCATAGACCTATCCCCCCCCGACACAACACAAACCACCTCAGCCAGTCCTTTGTTCCAGTAGCCATCAGGCCCTTCAACCGTGGGCATGGACTGCTGCCAATAGCTGGAGAACTAACGGCTGGAGAACTGTTAGACTATCTGACTCTTAATACCGCATGGACTCTGGTGCAGCATGTTACTACATTATGAACCATGTATACTATCATCACTATTATTACTGACTGATTGAATGCTGCCATTCCACTACTGTTATCACTATTATAACTATTACCATTATTACTATGTTCTATGTTCTATTATTATTACCTATTCTGCCCGTACCCCCTCCCCCATGCTGCTATGACATCTGAATTTACCAAGGGGATCAATAAAGGAACAGTTGACTTGACTTGAAACACATGTTGTCTCCAGCACTGCTCATTTATATTGATGGCACTATATGACTGCTCTGTAGCTTTAGATATGAGCTAAGCTATTACACCAATATGAACATTGAGTTAACACCTAAGATCTTCACAAATGTCTCATAATAAGTTTTACATTTTCACGCCAGTAATTATTTCACGCAAGTAAAGTGTGCCGTGATTTCCAAAACGGCAGACTGTTTGTTCGGCGACAGAGCTCTTGTGTTCTTCCAAAGCACTACACGTTGTAGTACATTGTGATAATGAGCCTCGGCGAACTCACAGAACAGCTGTTTGGAGTAATTAGTGTTTAATCTTGGAGAGGCGAGCAGCACCGTGAATATTCACACTTTGATCAATGCCGGCAGTCCATCTCCTCTCCTCTCTTCTCCTCTCTGCTCATTTAATTCTCTCTCCCTCATTACTTCCTCTCCTCCTCCTTTCTACTCCTCCGCATCCCACCTGTTCAACAGACCTCCTGGAGGAGCACCATTTAGCTCCTTAAAGAAGGAGAGAGGCCTCTCATCCTCTTTCTCCTCCTCTATTTCTGTTTTTTCTTTCTGTTTTCCCCCCTTTTTAAATGTATTATTATACAAATGTCTTCTTTTAGATGCAAAGCACCTTTACGACCAGTGTGAGAACCATACCAGACAAAAAAAAAAAAAGCTCAGAGCGTTTTCCTGAGTCTCGCGACTGCCGCGGCTCTGCCACTTCCTCGATGTTGATTAGTCGGTCGAAAAGAGTTACCTTGATGAGCGCGCTCCTCTCCAAAAGTTTAACTAGTTTCAACTTTATGCCCCAAACGCTGCCGCCGAGGCGCGGCGCTGGGAAAAGGAGCGCGCCTGTCACATAGAAATGAATGACAGAAAGGAGCTGACAACTCATAAAACGTCCCCGGTCGACACAGGCCATAGGCTATAGGTGTGAGTATTACAGAACCACACATAGTCCACACCACACAGGTGTCTAAATACACATGCTCAGATTAACCCCTCTGATCCAACACTAAAATTCACACACAACAGTCCTATTTACACATAAACACACGGATGAACCAATACCGAACAACAAGTCCACGACCAAACACATCGAGTCTAACATTATTATAGTAGGCAAAAAAATGCAACATTATCGCCACCCACCTGTCCTGATGGTCTGCCCAATTCTCAAAATCTGCATGTCACAGAAGTAGTCCCCACAGCAGGCTGCTTCGCCTTCTTTGTAAAATCAAAAATGGTTAGAAGGCTTACTTCTTTGATATTCCGTTTAACTTTTGACATTATCCTATTTGTGCCTGCAGACTGCAGTGCAGCGCCGCCACGCTCCGAATGGTAAACGCAAGAATAGCATGCATGTTGCATGCATATTACGAGTAGGGTATATCTGCAGTGCCGCAACCCCATAGATTTATGCTATTGTCTATTACGGTGAATTAGTGCGTAAATCATTAATCATACATCAAAATAGCCTAATTTTATTATTATACACGAGGATGACGATACAGAAAATTACAGAAAAATGAGAAATGCATGGCTGATGTCTGATGTCTAATCTAGGGGAGCCATGGCTCACCGAGCTCCCCCATGGTTCGCACCCTGTCTACGACCGACACTGTCACTGACTCACTCACTCTCTCCCGCAGTCATTCATTCATTCACTCACTCATTCGCACTTAACCACTCAGCCCCCTAGTGACGGTATCACAGTGAACAGTTTTAAGTACCTCGGAGTCCACATATCCGAGGACTTGACATGGACCACACACATTGACAGTGTAGTCAAGAAGGCACGGGAACGCCTCTACTTCCTTAGGTGCCTAATGTCATTCACACTTCCACACAACGTCCACACAGGGTACCCAGACCACGGTATGAACGCTCCTGCTAGGAAGACATTACATTACATTGAACATCATTACATTTGACTGACATTCTGTGTTTATAGGGCACATTTTTCCATTTGTCCAAAACCAGGGTTGCTAAGTAGCCTACTTACGTTACTGACGTTCTGAGCTGTGTTTACACTGTATGCTAGCTAAGTATTTAAGTTACTGACATTCTGAGCCATGTTTATTATACTGTAGCTACGTTAGCTAAGCATTTAAGTTACTGACATTCTGAGCCGTGTTTACACTCTAGCTACGTTAGCTAACCATTTAAGTTACTGACATTCTGAGCCGTGTTTACACTGTACCTACGTTAGCTAAGTATTTAAGTTACTGACATTCTGAGCCGTGTTTACACTGTACCTACGTTAGCTAAGTATTTAAGTTACTGACATTCTGAGCCATGTTTATACTGTAGCTACGTTAGCTAAGTATTTAAGTTACTGACATTCTGAGCCATGTTTATACTACGCTAGCTAAATACTTCAGTTACTGACATGAGTCATGTTTTTCTACTGGCTTTAGTGATTTGGAGAAGAGAGACAGGCATATACAAGAATGCTTCACATCTATCACACTGTGTGTCCTTATTCTTCCTTTATTTATGTCCCTCTTTAATCTTTATCTCCCTCTACCCCTCTGTCGTTGTCGTTCCCCCCACACTCCTTCTCTCCCTCTCCTCCACTCTGTATCTCTATTCCCAGGTGCCTTAAAGTATTCAATTAAATTCATATTCATTCAGCAAATAAATCATGTAATTTAGTATTACAACATTCTCAGTGGGCTGTGCTGATACAGTATCTCCTTTGAAACCAAATAAACACAGAAGCACACATCCAATCCTTTAACTTTACAAGTTAATATATTTTTATGGACTGCAATTATATCACGCTTTTATCCAAAGTGCTTTACAACTTATGCCTCACATTCACCCATTCACTCACACAGCGACGGTGGAGGCAACCATGCAAGGTAACCTGCTCATCGGGAGCGGTTAGGGGTTAAGTGTCTTGCTCAAGGACAGTTCGACACACTGCCAGGAGGAGCTGGAATCTAACTGGAAATCTTCCAATTACTAGACGACCGATCTACCTCCTAAACATGTCTTTTGCTGAAATGAAATGTTGTAGAATGTAGGTATGTATAGTAAGTCTGAAGTGGCACGGTGGTGTAGTGGTTAACACTGTCACCTCACAGCAAGAAGGTCCAGGGTTCGATTCCCGCTTGGGGACCAGGTTTCCATGATGCCATGTACTCAGGTGGGGTATCTCCCAGGCCTTTCTGTGTGGAGTTTGCATGTTCTCCCCGTGCTCGCAAGGGTTTCCCCCCGATGAGATAAACCCAATGGAAAAACATGCACAACAGATCGCTAACACTGTGGCGTCCTTGACGGAGACAGACAGGAGCACTTGGATTGGTCCCCGGCGCGCGGCTCATGTTGATGCCCTTTCTGCTCCCGGCTGCCCATGGGGGGAAGGACAACGGGATGGGAAAAGTGCAGAGAGACATTTCATCAGCGACTCAGTGCATGTGTGTGTGTGTTCCTGTGGGTCGCCCATCTCGTGTGTGTGTGTGTGTTAAAACTGCATTACAAATAAAGACTTCTAGTCCAGTCTAACTAATTCTAGTCTAGTCAGGTTAAAGGACAAAGGTGCAGTGCTGTGAATATGCTATGAAAAAGGGACCTTTCGGCCAGGAAGACATTGCAACACATTTGTCAGCTAAGGGTTATTCAGCACAACTGAATAACAAATAATAAGAAAGCCCCAGAGTGAACTAACAGAAGCGTCGAGAAGAAGCTTTTGCAAAACAACTGACCAACACACACATAGTCGCAGAAAGCACATGCACATTGATTGCAACATCAGTGTGGCCAGACAGCATACACAGTAGAAAAGATTGCCAAAACCATACGCAGTTGGAAATTGAAAGATTTGGCGAAAACAGAACCATTAAGAAGGAATGACACACACACAAATACACACCAATAATACGTTTGTATTCTGGGTACCAAATTACACACACACACTCACATATACTGAACACTGTGACTTCTATTTTTACTTCTATTTTTACATGCTATACTATTTTATTTCATACTTATCTTGTCTAGCACATTCTCTGGAGCGTAACAGTAGGACGCATTTTGTATAAAAGTATTCTGTACTTCTGTATGACAACTATTAAAGAAACTTGAAACTTGTATGGATACACCTACACACACACACACACACACACACATACAATTATTGCCACATAGAGCAGTTTAAGAGACTTGGCGTCCACACATCCACACAAGCACACACACACATCCACACAGGCACACACACACACATCCACACAAGCCTACACCCACACACAGGCAGAGACATTTTACACACATACACACAAGGATTGCAACACAGAGTCTAGGAGACACACACACACATTTCCACACATATACACACACACAAATTCATGTATAAAAAGGTTGTCTTGTGATGAATAAAATCAGAGTATTGTCTAAATGACTTGTTTCATTGACGAATAAATCTCTCCTTGCGCAGAACCATTTTTGAATTGAACTCAGCTCCGTGTCGTCTTTGTAAATATCACAAATTGGACTTGAAACCTATAGATGAAGTGATAATGTTATGGTTTGTAACCGACCCCAATCGCACAACACAAGACAGGTATGAGAGTAAGCCAAGAACTGGGCATTTATTGAAACACACAGAAAACGGCACTGTCCCTTTAAGGGAGAACACAAATTACTGGAAAACAAGAAATGGGAAAAAGGCACAGTGCCTTTAGGAGGCGAGCTGGCTAAGGGGAAGGCTAAGGGAAGGACCGGGGCAAGGGACAAGGGCAGGAACAGGGAGGACTAGGAGGACTGGACGGGATGACTAGGAGGACTAGGAGGACTGGACAGGGAGGGCTAGGAGGACTAGAGAGGGGAAACAGGGACAGAGGCTCGCGGAGGCGGGCTGGGGAGAGGGAGGACTGGAAGGACTAGACAGGGAGGACTAGGATGACTAGGAGGACTGGGAGGACTGGACAGGGAGGACTAGGAGGACTAGACGGACTGGACGGACTGGACAGGGAGGACTAGAGAGGGGAAACAGGGACAGAGGCCCGCGGAGGCGGGCTGGGGAACAGGGAGGACTAGGAGGGCTAGAAGGACTGGACAGGGAGGACTAGGAGGACTAGAGAGTGGAAAACAGACAAAGACTGGGATACAAGCATTAGAAGAATGTTGCTGCTCTGCAGCTTCTCCCGGGAAGGTTCGTCTGAGGAATCTGACAGTGACGTCAGAGCCGCTCTGCAGAATCCTCTCGGCAGCTCTCCGAGGTGGAAACGGGACAGAGAGGGAGAGAGAGAGCGGGTTAGCTCAGAGTACAGTTGGGAACAGAGCAGGTGACAGGAGAAGTGACTTGTCCCAAAACAGAGTAATCCAAGTGACTGAATCTTCGGTGTAAATACACACTGCGAGTAATGTCCCAACAACAATCCACGTGATAGAATCTTCGGTGCAAATACACACAGTGAGCGAAGTCCCAATTCTAATCCAAGTGATAATATCTTCGGTGTGAATACACACAGTAAGCGAAGTCCCAATAATAATCCAGGTGATAATATCTTCGGTGTGAATTCACACAGTGAGCAAAGTTCAAGCAAATATTATCCCAAATGAACAATCCAAAAAGCAGGCACCGGGTGAGTGACAGTCAGAACAAAAGCAGGATCTCTTCAGTGTTTAACACACACGAAAAATGATAGGGTCAAAAGACAGTCTTGCAAAACTCACCCAGGCGCTGTGCGTAAAGAGAGCAGGATCAAGCAGGGCGAGCGCGTCGCTACGGGGAACGGGTTGTCCAAGCGGAGGTCTGAGTGGTGCGCGTCTAGAGTGCGTCGGGATGCACGTCTGGATGCGCGTCTGGAGTGAAGAGCGCGTCAGGCTCGGAGGTCTGGATGAGCGCCTGGAGTGCGTCTGGATGCGCGTCTGGAGTGAAGAGCGCGTCAGGCTCGGAGGTCTGGATGGTGCGTCTGCTTGGAGTACGCGCCGGTACGGAGAGCGCATCTGCTGCGCGGAGGTCTGGAGTGGAACACCGGAATACCTCCCGTAGAGGTTTAGAGAGCGCAGTACGGTGTCTCCTTCCAGGCAAACGGCGACAGGTGGCGAAGGCTTGAGCGCATCTGGCGCGGAGGTCTGGGGTGGAAACACTGGAATACCTCCCGTAGAGAATTAGAGAGCGCAGTACAATATCTCCCTCCAGGCAACGGCGACAGGTGGCCAAGGCTTGCACCTCGTCTCACGCCGGAGACAAAACAGCATACAGACAGAAACAGAACTCCCGTAGGAGCCTATAGACAGAGAACCTCCCGAAGGAGTTAGGTGATAGAGATATGATACGGAACGACCCGACAAGGCCAGAGGGGAAGAGCGAGGTACTTAAAGCCCAAAGGGGAACTAATTAGAATACACGTCAGGTGCGTGAAGGTAATTGATACTTGAAACTAGAAGTGTGTGTTCGGCACCAGACCAATCAAACACATAATGACAGGTAGTCCAAGGGTGTGGCTGCTGAAGAGCAAACGAACGCGAGGGTGGGGGCTAGTGAAGTGAGGAGACAGGGAATTAAAGTACAGGGAACAGGAATTAAAGGTCCAGGGAGAGGAGAACCTCACAGATAATTACCTACAGAATCACTCAGATTATGCATTCTAGCCAGATCTATAGGCCTACCTCTCTGTGTCAGTCCTGTTATCGTACATATAGCAGTGGTGCGCGAGCCTGTACCGTTGAGTGCAATTCAGATCCAACTTTCAGACTAGACGTTGCATATCAAATATCACTCAAGATCCAGCAATAGCATAACAATCTTCTCTTAAAAAATCTTGTCAGAAACATATTTTTGGTTGAACTTTAGGTAGAAAAGAGAAGATATGCAGGCGCATTTTATCTAAATATCTTCACACGCACATTATTAACTATGGCGATTGTGGCTCGTTTCCAAAGGGAGGGTTCTGGTCACAGCTGAACTGCAGAAAAGGCACAATGCACATATTTTAGGCCATTTTCACAATAGCTCCCATTTAAGAATACCATGCCTCCTACAGTTCATTCTGATCTCATTGAGCGCCAAAAAAACGAGATATCTCGTTTCTGGTTCCTTTTTCCTTTTTTTCATTATTATTATTCTAAACACTCTTGTGAGTATGCCTGGGACCTGCAATGACGATTGAATCCCGACAGGTGGCAGTATCGCCTACCTTATGAACTGCATGGGCCAGTTTAGTGTGGACCACCCCATGCCGCAGCGAGAGCTCACTAGGGAGAGCAGCAGTGAGCAGTACAGCCAAGGAGAGAAAGGAGAGAGAGGAGAGAGAAAGCCAACTAACGTTCGACAATGGCGATTGCCTAGAGCGAACTATTGGATATTAGAAGAAGACAAAACGGATTATTCATATATGTTTGGTCCTGTTCTGATCGAAGACACTTGGAGCGAGAGTGGAGTACCTGCTGACAAAGGTAACGTCTATTTTTGTCTGTCTTACCGAACCCCATCATAAAACATGCTTTTGTAATGATCGCAGTGTCGGAACCCCCCCCCCGATGGCTTTGTGAAGAAACATATGGTTGTGTACCTGCTGACAAACGTAACGTCTATTCTTGTCTATTTTACCGAACCCCATCATAAAACATGGTTTTGTAATGATCGCAGCGTCAGAAACCCCCCCCCCCCCCCCCCCCCCCCGATGGCTTTGTGGTCGTGTTTACCTTTGACCTGGCAATAATATGGGTTTCAGGCGAGCAGCCACGAGATTTGCGCATACGCACACAAAACACTCTATATCTCACAATCTAGAAAACCAGCCTGGATTATTGTGAAACTGGGCGATATTTAGCGTGGTATAGCGCACAAACGAAGGTATGTAGAAATAAACTGTTTTGTCCCTGTTGGAGTAAATAGTCCCTGTCAAATGAGCCATACTATTGTCTCCATAGCTATAATTAAAAATATGTGACTTTCTCTTACAAAATCAGTCACATTGACCTGAAAACACATTTTTAGATGTATACACCAATGTAAAGAGGATGTTAGCTTTCCAATGATACCAATATCATCTTTCTACTCCAAATATCAAGCGAGTTAAGCCCTACTACATATCGGATGTCACCAAAACATATTGTGCAGAAAAAAGCCTTAAAAGTTTTCAATACATTTTGAGATTGATTTATTCAATGTATTCACACAACTATTAACACAATACCAAACGTGATAACATTGAAACCTTACCCAGGGGTGCCCATTTTTGCTTCCTTCTTTCTCTCACACATGCACACATACACCTGCACGGACCGCACCCATGCACGCACACACACACGCACACACACACACACATACATCTCATAAACACATACAGTACAAGGAATACATGCAACATATAGGTATGCACGTACGCTGTAACCTAGTAACATCTCTAATAAAGATGACAAGTGACAGACACAAGTGAAAAAGTGGTAAAGGTAGAACCATTTGCATGTTCTTGGTATCTAGGTACATCTATGGATCTCAGGAAATGTATTCCCAGTGTCAGAAATATTGTGTCTGTTACTAGGCTTGAGTAAATTGTGATGAAACAAAGGATAATATAAATGATGATTTTTCACAATAACACCATGCTAAAAATGACCAGACATGAAAAACTGCCACTGAGCTCATTCAGCACCTTTGTGAGATCACGTGTACAAAAAATCTAAGCAAATGAATAAAGGGAAGATGATTAAACAGAAGGTTTTGTGGATAGAGTACTGAATTCTGCTATCCGGACACACTATAATCTATATTATAGAATATAGAATAGCAGGCATGCCTATAAATGACCTTATTATAGCCATATTGCATATCTATGGATCAGGACAAATCTACTCTTTCCAATGGTAGAGTTCAATCTGGATTTAGTATCACAAGAACCGTGAATGAAATCTGTAAATAATAAAGATAATTATGGACGTTGCTCTGCCATTTTGGATCCGTTTTTCAACTCGGATTGTTGCTAAACTTTCACAGAAGGTAGATACAATAACTGCGCTCCAATATATACTATTAACGTTCAGTTTTGTGATCGATAATCTCGAGAAATAAGAGAAAATAAAAAAAGCTAAAGGCGTCGCAGCATTTTATAGCGTCGATAATCGCCTGTAAACAAATACATTTCAGAACCATCTCTCATTTCTACGCTTCAAAATGATATTTCCCAGTCTAAATGAGAAATAATATATACATATTATGAAAGCCAAGGTGTTGTTTTATTAGAATATGTTAAAAGCCCAAAAGTGAAAAAATCCGCCATTTGACCGAAAACGGCATTCCTATGTAAATATGTAAACTTCAGACTGATTCTGTGAGAGCACGTCACATATACGATGGGTCCGCAAACATCGTGAAAATGGTCAATAACGCTGGTGCCAGGGAGTAAAGATGAAAAAACAGCATGGCAGTCAATGAGTTAAAGAGTCTGAATGCATCCCATTTGCTTTTATTCAACCCCTCACCCCCGGGATCAAATTAACACTCTGTGATGTTTAACACTTTCAGCGCCAGAGGGCGCTGTGTACCGTGGGGTAAGAAGGCCACCACTTTAAAGTATACAGATACATGGTGGTGTTTGCAGGGCTCAAACTATATTAAATATCATAGCTATGGATATAATACAGGGCGGCTACGTGGCGCAGTGGGCAAGGCACTCGCAACGAATGCTGGAGACTGGGCTCGAACAGGATGCCTCCTGTTTGAGCCCCGCTCTCCACATTGCTTTCAGTTTAGCTGGTCGTCCATAGTAATACACATTGGCCGTATTACGGGGAGGGAAACTGAAGGGTGGGGATCGGGCGTTGTGGACAGCGACTCCTACAGGTCGGTTGGTGCGCCTGCGCAGTAGAATCAAGAAGCGACGGGGGCGGGGCCCCTCCAAAGCCCAGACCCCCGACGCTGAAAGATCGAGCCGCGCAGGTGAAAAGATGCGACGGCTGTTACCTCGAGTATCGGAGGGGACTCGTGCTATGTATGACTGTCTTAGTCCACATTGCAGCCGGCTCTTGTGGGAGGCAAGAAACAACGTTCGAAGACAGGGGAGGGTTGAATTGGACGATATGAAAAATTGGGATGGGAGAAAAATAGAAAATGGGAGAAAAAGTGGATAAAAAAAAAAAGCTATGGATATAATACTATTGCCCATTTGACATCAAGTATCTATCGTTCAATTTGTGAAAAAGATTTTTTTTTCATCCATACATTCCCGTTTTATACCGTGGTGAATATGAGTATAGTTTTAGAGTAATCCTGTCTAATCCCAGAACACGACGCTATGCAGCGTTTAGTGCATTTCACTCAAAACCATGCAGTTTCTCGCCTGTATCAACAATCAATCTGAAATCAACACTATATTATCGGTATTATATTTCATCATGAATGCATGAAAGGGGGGGGGGTTGTTTTCCCATGCTTTGATCGCCACAACGGAATACGTTACACACACACATTACACACACACGATCGCTGTGAATGGATTCTTGGATCAACGCAAAGATTGATACCATATAGCCCTTACCTTGACTAGGATGTACTCCAAAAAGAATATTCCAATTATCTGATCGCCATTCCAAGTATTGATGTCGATCGTGTTGCCAACATAATCCACCAAAGAACATGAACCGGGAGTGCTTGATTCTCCTCAATTCATGCATTATAAACGCTTGTCCTGCTCGACAAGGAAAACCCGGACCGGACTTTTTAGATCGACGCACAGCCAGAGCCAGAGAGTTTCCAATGCAGTGGTGTCGTTCTGGTATGACAAGGTATGGCACTTGCCATACCTTGGCTTATGAAAAAATTATCTAATTTGCGTGAGGCGCGCTGGTGTTTTATCTGTCATTTTAGTACACCCCACCACCCAGCCTATAGATGCTGATGCCGCGCTGTAGTTGAGCGCCAGATAGAGGTGGATGCTCTTTATTTCAGAATAAACAACCAAGCCACAGAATAACGTTAACGCCAGAGCCATCGCTGCCTAAAAGTAAAACCTTGTCCGAATTTCAGGTGGGGTTAAATGAAACAAACTGTATAAACGCCATAATACTGTTGATTCAAATTCATTAAGTCCATGTTATGTTGTGTCAATACGAACACGTTCTATATGTTATTTTAGTGAAGCATGTTTTGATATTGTCAATCATCTCACTTTTACTAGGTGAAAATGAACTCAAATGAAAATATGCCGCCAGAAAGGAAAAAAAGGAAAATGGACACATGGATGTTTTTTAGTCAAAGGGCAGCAGAGACTGAGACAAGTGATACAGGGACACAGCCTCAGGTAAGGTCTTACAATGGCTTGATTATAACAGTGCAGTTCAGCATTCAGTAACCCATACATTTTGTGAAAGTGTTTTTGATACAACATTCTGTTGAACACACACCTCAAAACTGTACCTAAGGAAAATTGGCTCAATTGCAAGAAAAATAATAGACAGTTATGATATTACATTCTGCTCAGCATAATATGTATGCAACATATTGTGGGTCGCTGCTTTAGTCTGTTGCCACACATTTCTATACTAAATGCTTTTGTAGTCCTGTGTAGCTCAATGGATAGAGCATAACTTATAAAAAAAGGCATCCACCAAATTGCATATTATAGAGTAGCTAAATCTGTAATGTTTTGTTTTGTTTCTAAAGAAATTGAAGTTGAACCAGGTCCACCTGCTAGGAGAGATGTAGACAGCAACAGTGACCGTACCAGTGACCGTACCAGTGACCATGAGATTGGCAGTGCAGTTCATTGCAGCAGCGAAGACATTAGTCAATCAAAAACCAACTCTCCAGTGCAACCTATTTTATGTCAGTTCCCCACAAGGAATGGGAGAAGGTTCAATACCCAGCTATACAAAGCATGTAACTGAGGGGTTACAAAACCCTGACTGTATTAAAGATTGTGATAGATTAAACCACTGCTATGCATGTACTTTAATTACTGGCCAGACAGTACATCTAATATATGGCAGACACTCATAAGAACACGGCACTGACAAAGAAATATCATTTGAGGGTATTTATTATTATGCATTAATGGTTACAGATATGAGAATTAGGGTCACGCTTGTATGGCGAAGAATAGGCATAAAGTCAGTCAGTAGCATAAGACAATGGGAATAGAATAGTTCCTACGATGGGACACTAGGCTAACGCCGCCTGGCGTGGAATGGCAATTAGAGAGGGCAACGCTGGTACCACTGGAGACACTGGGTTCCTCCCAGAGTTGTAAGTTCTGGAGGAGAGAGGAATGTTCGGATACTCAGTCTGATCAATTGAAGAAGAAGGGGATTCACGTACAGAAGCCAGTCCTTGTAATCCAACGCTCAGCAACAAAAGCAATAACTGTAATCCAAATGCTCGATAGCAAACGATGATAGCCAGCTAGCCTCGGTCCATGAGGCCAGCCCGAATGTAGATCCTCACAGTGTTTAAATCCAAACGACAATGGAAATAAACTGTTATGGTTTGACACCGACCCCAAACGCACGACACAAGAGAGTAGGAATTCAGAGTTGCCAAAAACAAGGGCTTGTTTATTGAGACTAATTAATGAGCACAGAATAGGCAAGTCAAACAAGACAGGTACACAAGCAAGGGGAAAAATTTTCTGCTGCTCTGCAGCTTCTCCCGTGGTGGTAGTAGGGGGTAGCAGATGCTGACGTCTGAGCCGCTCTGCAGACTTCTCTCGGCAGAATCTCCGAAGTGTTGCGGGACCGAGAGAGAGAGAGAGGGAGCGAGTCAACAAGGGTGCAGGTGGAACGAGCAGGAGAACAGGAGAGGTGACTTGTACCCAAATACAAAAGTTATCCAAGTGAACAATCTTCGTGCAAATACACACAGTGAGCAAAGTTCCAAAACACAATCCCAAGTGAATATCTTCGTGTAAATACACACAGTGAGCACTGTTCCAAAACACAATCCCAAGTGAATATCTTCGGTGCAAAAATAGACACTGAGAGTGAAGTCCAAAAAACAATCCAATGTGAATAATATCTTCGGTGTGAACAACACACAGTGGGAGATGTAAAGTCCCAAAAATATTATCCCAGTGAGAACAACAAAAAGGCGATCGCTGGGTGAGTGACTGTCTGATAAAAAAGGTGGTAATCTTCAGTGTTATAGAAACACACGAAAACGGAATTTGATCAAGACAGTCAGTAAAAACTCACCCAGACGTAGTGCGTAATGAGTGCTGGAACAGCAGCGGAGCGAGCGCGTCGTCACGGGGAAAAGGTGTCCAAGAGGAAGGCTTCTTGGAATATCCTGGAGGTAAAGCACAGAGAGCAAACAGCAGCAGCAGCAGGAACGGAGAATGCAAACAGAGAAATATCAAAACGATCCAACAAAACTAGAGTGGAGAAACGGGGTATAAATAATACGGGATTGATTGATTGACAAGCAGTGACAGCTGGGGAATGTGATTGAAAAGCGTGCGGACGGGAGAGAACCAATCAACGACGTCTCTGACGACGTCACTGGGAAGAAGCGTGTGAATGGGGGAAATGAATGATTAACAGAAACAAATGAAAACAGAGCGAGGTGGTTTAAAGGAACAGAACGAGTGAGTGAGCAAGGACAGAAACCTCACAGTACCCCCCCCTCCACGGGAGCCACCCGGCGACCAGGCCGACCCGGCTCGTCAGGATGGGCACGATGGAAGTCAGTGATCAAGCCGGGATCCACGATGAGCCGCCGGGAGACCCAGCTACGCTCCTCAGGGCCGTAACCCTCCCAGTCCACCAGGTATTTTAACCACTTCATCCAATTGGACAGAACTTGCCTCCTTTTTTTAATTTATTTTTATCTCTTATCTTATTTGTTTTTTCCTGTTGTTACTATACACAGATCTTTTATGTATTTTATTATATATATTTTTTTAATTTTATTACTTACTTTTATTTTTTTCCATCCTTTCCTTGTACAGTGTCCTTGAGTCTGAGAAAGGCGCTTCTCTCTTAAAATTCAATCTATTATTATTATTATTAGGTATTGGAACCCCCGGCCCCGCCGACGAACGCCCATCAACCGGCGGACCTGCCACTGGGGGTGACCATCCACCAACACGGGAGGCGGCGGATCAGGAGCTGGAGGCATAAGGGGACTGAGGGAGACGGGCTTAACCCGGGAGACATGGAACACGGGGTGGATGTGCATGGATGCAGGAAGTTTCAGGCGCAGGGCCGCCGGACTGAGTACCTTCAGGACCTCGAAAGGTCCGACGAAACGGGGGTTGAGCTTCTTGGCCGAGGACCGTAGCGGGAGGTCCTTTGCGGAGAGCCACACCCTCTGCCCAGGGCGGTAAGTCGGCGCAGGAACCCGGCGCCGGTCGGCACCACGACAGGCGCGCTCAGATGTCCGGAGCAGCGCGGTCCTGGTGATCTCCCAAACTCGTCGGCAGCGGTCGAGGTGGACCTGCACGGAGGGAACTGCCACTTCCGCCTCTTGTGCGGGGAAAAGAGGGGGCTGGTAGCCCAGGGAGACCTCAAAGGGGGAGAGGCCGGTGGCGGAACTGACCATTGAATTGATGGAGTATTCAACCCAGGGAAGGAAACGGCTCCAGGATGCTGGTCTCTCGGCTGCCACACACCGAAGAGCAGACTCCACGCTCTGGTTCATCCGTCTGCCCGTTAGTCTGGGGATGATAACCAGAGGAAAGACTGACCGTTGCCCCCAATCCCTTGCAAAAGGCCCGCCATACCTGGGAGGTGAACTGGGGCCCCCGGTCAGAGACGATGTCATGGGGAAACCCATGAAGGCGGAACACGTGGTGCGTCAGGAGGTCCGCCGTCTCGGCCGCCGAGGGAAGCTTAGAGAGGGCCACGAGGTGAACCCCCTTGCTGAATCGATCCACCACGGTCAGAAGGCAGGTGTTCCCCTGGGAGGAGGGCAGACCAGTGACGAAGTCCAGCGCCACATGTGACCACGGACGGCTCGGAACGGGAAGTGGCTGCAAGAGCCCGGAGGGTGCCTGGTGAGAGGCCTTGCTGCGGGCACAGACCGTGCAGGCCAACACGAACTCCTTAACGTCGTTCCGCATGGTGGGCCACCAGAAACGACGAGCCAGGAAGGAGAACGTGCGATGGACGCCAGGGTGGCAGGCGAACCGGCTGGTATGGCCCCACAGCAGTACCTGGGACCGGACAGAGTCGGGGACGAAGAGACGACTCCTAGGGACGTTGCTAGGAGCACGTTGGAAGCGTAGGGCACGCCTTACCACACCCTCGATGCCCAAGGTGATGGCTCCAACCACTCGGGCCTCCGGGAGGATGGGAGTAGGGTCCTCAGAGGGTGGAGCCCCCTTGGAGTGCATCCGGGACAGGGAGTCGGCCTTCGTGTTGCGGGAACCGGGGCGGAAGGTCAGCGAGAAGTCGAACCGACTGAGGAAACTGGCCCATCTCGCCTGCCGACCGCTGAGGCGCCTGGAAGCGCGGATGAACGTCAGGTTCTTGTGGTCCGTCCAGATGGTAAAAGGCTCCTCGGCACCCTCTAGCCAATGACGCCACTCCTCCAGCGCAGCCACGACCGCCAGCAGCTCCCGATTGCCGGTGTCGTAGTTCCTCTCGGCAGGGAGGAAGCGACGCGAGTAGAAAGCGCAAGGATGCACCTTCTGGTCTGAAAGAGAACGTTGGGATAGGACAGCGCCCAGGCCAGAATCCGAGGCGTCCACCTCCACGATGAACTGTCTCTTGGGGTCAGGGTGGAGCAGGATAGGGGCGGAAGTGAACCTTCTCTTGAGGGAGCAGAACGCAGCGCATGCCGCTGGGGACCAGTCGAACGGCAGAGCGGGGGAGGTCAGCTTGGTAAGTGGCTCCGCCACTTGACTGTAGTTCCGGATGAACCTTCGGTAGAAGTTGGCGAACCCGAGAAAACTCTGTAACTCCTTCCGAGTGGTGGGTTCTGGCCAATCCTCCACAGCCTGGATCTTGCGAGGATCCGCTCGGGTCAAGCCCTTCTCAACGATGAAGCCCAGGTAGTCGACGGAGTTGGAGTGGAAACGGCACTTCTCCGCCTTGACGAAGAGCCGATTGTGGAGGAGGCGCTCCAGCACACGGCGGACATGCTGGATGTGTTCCTCGAGGGTCCTGGAAAAGATGAGAATGTCGTCCAGGTACACCACCACGAACACCTCCAGCATGTCACGAAGGACGTCGTTCATGAGTGCCTGGAATACCGCCGGGGCGTTGGTGAGGCTGAACGGCATTACTAGGTACTCGTAGTGGCCCCTGGGGGTCTTGAAGGCGGTCTTCCATTCATCGCCCTCACGGATACGGACAAGATGGTAGGCACTCCGGAGGTCCAGCTTGGTGAAGAACGAGGCCTGGGTCAGTGGCTCGAAGGTGGAGCTCATGAGAGGTAGAGGGTATTTGTTCTTGATGGTGATCTCGTTGAGCTGACGATAGTCGATGCAGGGTCGCAGGTCCCCATCCTTCTTACCAACAAAGAAGAACCCGGCCGCCACCGGGGAAGAGGAAGGCCGAATGAGTCCTGCTTCCAATGACTCAGAGAAGTAGAGATCCATTGCCTTCTTCTCCGGGACAGTCAGACTGTAGAGGCGGCTGCCGGGAAGGGGAGCCCCTTGGCGGAGGTCGATGGCGCAGTCATAGGGGCGGTGAGGTGGAAGGGCCTGAGCCCTGGTCTTACTGAAAACCTCCAAGAGGTCGTGGTACTCGGGAGGTATGGACGAGAGGTCCGGAGGCAACTCACCAGCGGGCCTCCGGGGCGGGGGACAGGACGCCGCCTGCAGACACAGGGCGTGACAGGAGGAGCTCCAGCCCCTGATGGTACCGGAGGACCAGGCGATGTGGGGCTCGTGCAGCGCGAGCCAGGGCCTACCCAGGACCACCGGGACAAGGGGGGATTGGGTGATGAGGAACTGGATTCTCTCGACGTGGTTCCCAGCGATGGTCAGCACGACTGGGCCGGTGCGTTGAGAGATGTCGGCCAGGCGATGTTGGTCCAACGAAAAGATCTCCAAGGGCCTCACAAGGTCCTCAAGTGGAATGTTGGCTCGGGTGGCGAACTCGAAGTCGAGGAAATTCTCGTCTGCCCCAGAGTCGATGAGGGCCTCCACCGTGGCACGTTGGTCCCCCCAGGCCAGGGTGACGCTCATCAGATGGTCAGGTGGTGCGCGGCGCTGGGAATGGGAAAAACGGCTCACCAGGATCTCCCGGGGTCTCGGTGAGCCTGATCTTTTGGCCGGGTGGGGCAGTCGGCGATTCGGTGTCCCGCACCTCCGCAGTAGAGGCAGAGACCGGACCGGAGCCTTGCCTCACGCTCCGCCTGGCTCAGATGAGAGCGTCCCAGCTGCATGGGTTCCTCCTCGCGAACCGAACGGGGGGGCCTGCTACCACCAGTAGTGTTGAGGACAGGACGTCCAGGAGTGACGTCATGCGTCCGGGGGATCCGGGGTGCTTCAGGAGGTAACAGTCGGGTCCTCTCGCGCCTTCTCTCCAGGAGGCGTCCGTCAATACGGATGACGAGGCTAAACAGATCCTCGAGGGAGTCGGGCAACTCCCGGGTAGCGAGCTGGTCCCGGACTGCGTCACTGAGCCCCCTCAAGAAGGTTAGGCGAAGAGCAGGTTCGTTCCATCCACTCTCCACCGCCGCCAGTCGAAACTCCAAGACATAGTCCGTCACCCTGCCGCTCCCCTGTCGGAAAGTCCCCAACCGGGCTCCAGGGTCCAGACCTCGGGCTGGATGGTGGAACACTCTGCGGAGCTCCGCCACGAAGTCTGGATAGGAAAACACAAAATCTGCTTCCATTGCCCAGGAGGAAGTGACCCACTGGGCAGCATGGCTTGAAAGCAAGTTCGTCATATAAGCCACTTGGGACCCACGAGCAGAAAACCGGCTTGGTTGATGACGGAAAACCAATGTGGCACACTCCTCGGGATTGCCGTCGAACAGCCGTGGGACGGAGAGACGGGGTTCCCGAGGTGCGGGATCTGCTGGGGCTGCGGGGAATGCTCCTGAAGGTTGTGAGAGATGAAAAGCATTAACGGTGTCGCCCAGCGAGTGAAGCTGAGCGAGAATGTCGGACTGTTGTCCCGCCATAGCGGCCATTGACCCTTGCATAGGCAGGACCTGATCCCTGAGATTCTGCACCGCAGCCGCAGCCCGCTCTAATTGGTGACTGTGATCCCTGGTCAACTCGACTTGATTAGCAAGTGCGGTTCTGACCCTCTCTGTGTCGGCTGGGGTCGTCATTTTGGTTGGATCGTAATGTTATGGTTTGACACCGACCCCAAACGCACGACACAAGAGAGTAGGAATTCAGAGTTGCCAAAAACAAGGGCTTGTTTATTGAGACTAATTAATGAGCACAGAATAGGCAAGTCAAACAAGACAGGTACACAAGCAAGGGGAAAAATGTTCTGCTGCTCTGCAGCTTCTCCCGTGGTGGTAGTAGGGGGTAGCAGATGCTGACGTCTGAGCCGCTCTGCAGACTTCTCTCGGCAGAATCTCCGAAGTGTTGCGGGACCGAGAGAGAGAGAGAGAGGGAGCGAGTCAACAAGGGTGCAGGTGGAACGAGCAGGAGAACAGGAGAGGTGACTTGTACCCAAATACAAAAGTTATCCAAGTGAACAATCTTCGTGCAAATACACACAGTGAGCAAAGTTCCAAAACACAATCCCAAGTGAATATCTTCGTGTAAATACACACAGTGAGCACTGTTCCAAAACACAATCCCAAGTGAATATCTTCGGTGCAAAAATAGACACTGAGAGTGAAGTCCAAAAAACAATCCAATGTGAATAATATCTTCGGTGTGAACAACACACAGTGGGAGATGTAAAGTCCCAAAAATATTATCCCAGTGAGAACAACAAAAAGGCGATCGCTGGGTGAGTGACTGTCTGATAAAAAAGGTGGTAATCTTCAGTGTTATAGAAACACACGAAAACGGAATTTGATCAAGACAGTCAGTAAAAACTCACCCAGACGTAGTGCGTAATGAGTGCTGGAACAGCAGCGGAGCGAGCGCGTCGTCACGGGGAAAAGGTGTCCAAGAGGAAGGCTTCTTGGAATATCCTGGAGGTAAAGCACAGAGAGCAAACAGCAGCAGCAGCAGGAACGGAGAATGCAAACAGAGAAATATCAAAACGATCCAACAAAACTAGAGTGGAGAAACAGGGTATAAATAATACGGGATTGATTGATTGACAAGCAGTGACAGCTGGGGAATGTGATTGAAAAGCGTGCGGACGGGAGAGAACCAATCAACGACGTCTCTGACGACGTCACTGGGAAGAATATGTGTTTTTTTGTGGGGAATTCAAATATGGGATTATTTTTCTAATCGGATAACTCCTACCTACATTGTTTTGGATTTCAAAATGGCCGATTTGACCATTTTTCACCCCTTGGCCATACATGGATGCCAACATGAATCTGAAGGAAATCCTAACATGCAAGGTGTCTAAATGATGTGTTTCTTAATGGGGAATTCAAATATGAGTAAATTTTTGGGATAGGATAACTCTAACCTACATCATTTTGTATTTCAAACTGGCAGATTTTACCATTTTTCACCCCTTGGCCATACATGGATGCCAACATGAATCTGAAGGAAATCCTAACATGCAAGGTGTCTAAATGATGTGTTTCTTAATGGGGAATTAAAATATGAGGTAATTTTTGGGATAGGATAAATATAACCTGCATAATTTTGGATTTCAAAATGGCTGATTTTACCATTTGAACCCATTGGTATTGTATTACAAAATTGCAAAGATAAAAAATATATGGGAAATCATTTATAATGACAAAGCCATTACATTTATTAACAAGTGAACTGTATATAACTGGATACAACTCCAAAGATCAATAATAATAATACTAACAATAATAAATTGTATTTGTAATGCACACAAACACCTAATTCTCGATCTCCTGACTTCTTGAACTTTGCCAGGTTCCAATATCTTGATTGGACTCATTCTTGGATGGCAAGATCTCCTACTGTACTGCTTTAGCCACCAACCTACAAACACAAACTTAAAGTCAACGTCAGCCATAAATAGGTGAGCTCTTTCCAGAACTACTCAGCAGAAACCTCTGTAACCATTTAAACAAACGTCTCAATGTATTGAGAAAATCCATGGGGCTCCATCAATCCTCTATCTTCTTAAATTTGATCAGGTTGCACAAGTCCTGCTTGGATTCATTCTTGGACATCAGCCTCCTGCTGGTCTCCTGAGCCCTGATCCCTCCATCCCTTTTTTCTTGTGAAAAGTACTTAGCAGAGGCCTCAGTCACCATTTTAACAACCCTCTTGATGCTTTGTGTGTGGCAAGGCCAGTCGAGAACCTCCATGGGGGTGTTGATTAAGTTCTTCACCTCGGAGGTGCTTAGGGAGCAGGTGAGAGGTGGCTCTGACAAATCTTCTGACCAGCTGATTAAGCCACCAATGCTGGAAGCGTCACTATTGATGTGAGGTGTTCTTCTTATCCTGACACAGGAGTCTCCCAGCTGAGTGTCTGGATCCCCCTCTCCCCTGATGGCCAGGATTCTCTCCACTCCCTCAATTCTCTCTTTTTGATCCTCAGAGCACAGCAGTGTTTGGAGGATGGCTTCACTGTGGGCATACCAAGCAGATCTTCTCACAGTTGGCATCACAACATCCAGCACCTCCTTCCTCTGAGACTTGAGGCAGTCCAGCTGAAACAGGATGTGCCTAGGCCCTTCGATCCAGGAGTGCTTGACCTTCATGTTGAACCAACATGGATAATACACTCCAATGATGAATTCCACAATGCATTGTAGATTATTCAGGTTCTTTCTTTTAAGTTGATGCTTTGACACCCAGAGCCTGAGGAGTCTGTTTGCTGTGGTGAGCCAGCGGCTGTGGTTTACCGGTCCAATCTCCAGCAGAGCCAGCCTTGCAGAAAGCACTCCATCCCTGATTGCACAGACCAGCTTATAGCCATAGTGTTGATCAGTTGAGAGATCTTGAATGATCTTCTCAGGCAGCTTGATCAGCGGAGGGCCAAGAAAGATCCTGGTGAAGTTAGGATTGATCTCCAAGTCTGTAACAGAATCAAGGAGCTGTCCTATTGGCCCTGACAATTTGTTGTCTGACAGAGTAGCCCCATCAACTTCAACAATGAGACGGCGCAGTGGAAGTTCACCAGTGTGCAGGTTGCACACCAACCAGACCAGCTTTCTCCCCAGGTGCAGCTCCAGCTTCCGCATTACACCTGCCTTCACTCCAGTGTTGACATTGGTCGAGTCTCCTCCAATGGCCCACAATGTCTTATCAGAACCTCTCTCTTTCAGCCAGGCAAACAGGACCTTAGCAATCTTCTCTGCATGGGACTCCTCTTTAGTTGCTTTCTCTGGTGTAAAGTGGAACAGATAGTTGCTGCCAGGCTCACTAGCAACACTATAGTGTTCTTCCTTGATCTTTGCAGGAAAAGATTGGTCACTGCCCTCAGCTTCCATCATCACATTGGTCATGTCAATCCGCCCATCAAAGAGGATACAGGAGATCCCTGCCTCCTCCCTGCACTTCTCCTCAAACTCTTCCCCCAGCTCTTGCATCAACTTTTCTTGTGCTCTCTTAACCTTGTTCTTATCAATCACTTTACTTGTGTCATCTTCTAAGATGAGTCCTGCATCAATCAGAGCTGCAGTTGCTATAGCTGCAGTTGGCCTTAGACCTATGCCATACCTTACACTAGCAAGGGCGATGTTTGGAATCTCATCATAATTTTTCCGTAGCTTTGCTGAAGCTGCAGGGTCAGTTTCAGGAATGAGCTCAACTTCAGGGACTGTAAGGAAGCTCTCAACATCCTTCCTGGCAACCTTGTCTGCTGCTGCAAAGCTTTCTTCTTTGCCCCTTCTCCTTTTCTCTGCCTTCTTTTCCATCCCCTGCCTTTCCAATGTTTTAAGAAGATAGAGGATTGATGGAGCCCCATGGATTTTCTCAATACATTGAGACGTTTGTTAAAATGGTTACAGAGGTTTCTGCTGAGTAGTTCTGGAAAGAGCTCACCTATTTATGGCTGACGTTGACTTTAAGTTTGTGTTTGTAGGTTGGTGGCTAAAGCAGTACAGTAGGAGATCTTGCCATCCAAGAATGAGTCCAATCAAGATATTGGAACCTGGCAAAGTTCAAGAAGTCAGGAGATCGAGATTTAGCACTTAGGTGTTTGTGTGCATTACAAATACAATTTATTATTGTTAGTATTATTATTGATCTTTGGAGTTGTATCCAGTTATATACAGTTCACTTGTTAATACATTTTATGGCTTTGTCATTATAAATGATTTCCCATATATTTTTTATCTTTGCAATTTTGTAATACAATACCAATGGGTTCAAATGGTAAAATCAGCCATTTTGAAATCCAAAATTATGCAGGTTATATTTATCCTATCCCAAAAATGACCTCATATTTGAATTCCCCATTAAGAAACACATCATTTAGACACCTTGCATGTTAGGATTTCTTTCAGATACATGTTGGCATCCATGTATGGCCAAGGGGTGAAAAATGGTAAAATCGGCCATTTTGAAATCCAAAATGATGTAGATTAGAGTTATCCTATCCCAAAAATGAACTCATATTTGAATTCCCCATTAAGAAACACATCATTTAGACACCTTGCATGTTAGGATTTCCTTCAGATTCATGTTGGCATCCATGTATGGCCAAGGGGTGAAAAATGGTCAAATCGGCCATTTTGAAATCCAAAACAATGTAGGTAGGAGTTATCCGATTAGAAAAATAATCCCATATTTGAATTCCCCACAAAAAAACACATATTTTAGACACCCCACTCGATTGATTTTCCAAAAAAAAAAAAGTATGGCCCGCCCTAGTGGGGGGGCACTGAGGCAGGACAGACGGCATGCACAGTACTCATCCCCAGAAACACAAAATGAGATGATCAAAGTTTTTGGAGAAAAGGTCAAAAAGATAATTGTTGAAGAAGTAAAAGAGGCAGGCTATTTTTTCATTTTAGTTGATGCGACTAAAGATTTATCTAAAAAGGAGCAGCTAGCAATATTGGTCTGTTACACACTTCATGGCCACATAAAAGAAAGGGCTATTGGCACCTACCATATGAAGGACTTTTGTGCGGAATCTCTCGCCACAGCCATATGTGCTGAACTATCCAGTCAAGGCATTGATATGCAGCTGTGTGTGGGACAATGTTACGATGGAGCCAGTGTGATGAGAGGCATGGTTGGAGGAGTGCAGACCAGGATCAGAGAAAAAGTGCTGCATGCCGTGTACATTCATTGTCATGCCCACAGACTGAACCTGGTACTAGTGAATACTATTAGCGACATGCCTCAGATGTCTGAGTTTTTTAATATTGTACAAACACTGTATAATTTCATTGCAAACATTAATACAAGGCACACCCTTTTTGTTGAAGCGCAAACCCATCTTGCCCAAAGAGTGCTACGACTAGAGCGCACCTGTACCACCCGGTGGCTCTACTGGTACAGATCTCTCCAAAAGATCAAGCTGCGGTATTTAAGCATTACATCACGCACAGGAGTGGTTTGTGAACAATAAACCATGCCTAGGGGTGGTCGTTAGACCCCCCTAGCCATGGTTTATTTTTCACAAATCACGACTGCAAGTGGTGTAATGCTTTTATACAACTGTCACATTCATCCAACCTTATTGCTATACAATAAACACACATTAATCGAAGATTTATTGAAAAAACCATCCGCCAGAAAAAGTAGTTCCCAAAAAAGAAAAAAAGAGAAATTGCCTCCATGTGGAAGCAGCTCGGAAGTGCATTCAACTGTTCTCAGTAGGACATCCAACCAACTAACACATCTAACTGTCTTTCAACTAAGACATCCAACCAACTAACACATCCAACTGTCTTTCAACTAAGGCATCCAACCAACTAACACATCCAACTGCTTTTCAACTAAGACATCCAACCAACTAACACATCCAACTGCCTTTCAACTAAGACATCCAACCAACTAACACATCCAACTTTTCTTTAGTTTTTAATTATGAAGTTAGTGGTTGTTATTGGAATGATTGATTGATTGATTGATTACCAGATGCAGAATGGGTACAATACAGTACGGCTCAATACACACAATTGTTAACGGGACGCAGACCTACTTTCTATAGAACTTCATTCTTAGATGCTTCTATAGAAAGTAGGTAAAACAAATTTAAACGTTTTCTTTGCCCTTTGTGGATTGTGAAGGATAAATACGTGTAAATGTACTGTTTCAGCCAATCAGAATCGAGAAATTTGCATGCCGTTGTATAAGAAGCTATACTAGCAGTGCTGGATGCAACAATGGAGGCTCATGCAGAAGGCTCACTAGAAGCAGCTGGGCTGAAGTTGAAAGTGGAATCATTCCCTTTTGTCCTCCATCTGCATACCCTCGAGAGAGTCCTATCTGTGACATATGGGTTGTATGAGCAGCTTCAGACTCAAGGTCTGGTCATCTGCAACTCTAATAAAGTGTACAAAAGCCCTACTCGAGAAGATGAGGTCAGAGTGAGTGGCAGGCCACACTGCATAATGCCAAGGCATTTGCCTCAAAAGTAGGCCTACAGACTGACGCCCCCATTCCCGACCACGGAGAGTCAGTAAAGCACTGGCAGGTTTCCTCCTTGAGTCCACCAATGGCCAGAGACAGCTAGAAGAGGGTGACAAGGATAGGAGGATGTTCTTTGAGATCCTTGATCGCTTCATCATGGAATTTACACTGCACTTTTCTGAAAATGAGACTCTCATCAGCACCATCCAAGCATTTGATCATAACTCTCCAATGTTCATGGATGCATCTACTATGGCAGAGTTTGCCAACCTGTATGAGAGCCATATTGACACCACACTGCTCCAGGCCCAGTGCCACTCAGTGAAAGCCTTCCTAACCATGGAGAAAGAGGATGGTGATGATGGCGATGGCATCCTTGCCTCTCTCTCGAAGCCTAACACCCTGCCTGTGGCCTTCTCAGAAGTGATGAAGCTTTTCAAGATTGTGGCCACCTTACCTGTTTCTACTGCCTCTAATGAACGCTTCTTCTCTGTGCTCAAACGAGTGAAGACCTAGCTGAGGACCACCAGGGGGCGATGAGAGGCTCACCCACCTCATGCTCATAGCAGTACTACCTGAGGACCACCAGGGGGCGACGAGAGGCTCACCCACCTCCTGCTCATGGCAGTAGAGCAGAAGTTAGTTAAATCTCTGAACATGGATGATTTGGTGGACGACTTTGCCTAGATGAAAGCCCGTCGTTACCCTCTTATGGAATGATGCACCTATCTGTTATAAGGTAAGATATGCTTTTTATATATACTATTATTATACTAATATTATTATCCATATTGCTATTATTAGTTTTCACAAAGGTAAACTCACAAAACAGTATTTTTTACACTGCTGTTTCTGAAAAACTATTTAAACTAAAACTAAAATCTTGGTTTAATTGTTTTTACAGGCTTCAATAGCATCAACCCACATGGCACCTGCTCCGGAATCTCCACTAAACTCTATCTCCATTTCTGGTGACCAGGAAGCTGTGATCCTTACCCTGATGAGGTCCTGTAGCACTTACTGTATCACTACATTTCACAAAAGAAAAGTGTGTAACACTATATTTATCATTATGATCCACTGTAATAAAAAAATTGGTTTACTACTTACATACTGTATTTGTCTCATTTGTTCATTAATGTTACCTAAATGTCATATAAGTGAATTGTATAGAAACAACTCACCAAAAGTGACTATTGCAGAACTGATTTGACAAAAAAATCCACCAAGGGGGGGGAAACCACCCCTTCACCCCCCCCTCCCTCCCCCTTGCCATACCTTGGCTTTTACTGAAACAACGCCACTGTTCCAAGGATGTGCAATACCGGCCGCATGGCGGCAGGCGGCGGTAGTGGACGTTTGCGATCTCAGACCCATTCCCAATAATAACATCAGGCTCCCTGGATGGATAATCAATGGAAATAGCGAATAAAAGAAATAACGACCAAAACCCGACTATACTCGGGTCTGGCGCCGAACGTCCGGCGAGTTAACCCGACTATACTCGGGTCTGGCGCTTAAAGTGTTAAAGGTGCGGTAGGCAATTTCCGATAAATGAGCATGAGTGAGCTCACATGTCCATCAGGAATAGAGCAAAGCTGTGCATCACTTTTCAATCACCGGCGCCATGGCAACCACGGATTTCCACAGATTGCCAGAGGAATGCAACAGTGCATGTTTGTTTTCCAATAGGACCACAGAAATTTAACAAATGCGATTGTTAAAATGAACAACCGATAAGAGAAACGCTGCCTTCAAGTGGTGTCCCTGGGGCCTTTTGGAAAGGTAGATCAAAGGCTGGGAAATATATTTTTTATAAAAATAAAAATAAATCCAGGTTAAAGCTGCTGGTGTCTCTGGTGTGTATGAGGAAAGAAGATTGATACAGCAATATATTGCAATGTTTTGCATATGATATTATAATACACTGACACCAAGTATCGATACACATTTTTTTTTAATTCCTGACAATCCCATTTTTCCAAATGATAGCAGTGAGGTGAACATACTGAAAACATGATCTTATTAGATAAAACAGATGATGTATTTATATATATTTATTGGAGATGTTGACAAAGTGGTAGAATCTATAATGCTGTCAAAAAGCGACCGAAGGTGATAGATCGCAATACATGTATATTGCAATATCGCGATATTACAGTATTGTGACTCTAGGATTGTGATAGTATGTTAGTGGATGGGCTTGAAAAGTGATGCAGAGCTTGCTGTATTCCTGACATGTAAGCCAATCTTGCTCATTTCTTTGAAATTGCCTAACCCAGCTTTAGGTTTTAGTCCTTTAGTCCTTTAGGGTCAGTGTGAGGGAGTAGAGGGGATGCTGAGACATGAACGTTTGGGGGCCCACATACGGGCCGTCACGTCCCACGCACGTCCCTCATCTGCCGGCTCCGGACTGCTGCGTTTCTCCCGATCATTCAATACATTGTTGGACAGTTGAATTTGCCGCCTTTTCGATCGTCACCACACTCAACCTATTGCATGCTTCGGGTCTCGAGTTACAAGACGAAATATCCGGCGAGCGTCATTTAACAAGCCGCTCGGACAAGTGACCATGTGTGGTTTTAAGTGGTCCTGAATGGACCAGTCACCGCTGATGGCGAAAATTATTGGCCAACGTTGTAGCCAAGGAGTGTCTGCTCTGAAAGCGATCCCAGGCGATTTTATTTCAGTGTGTTCAAACCTCTGTTACTCTATTTCATTAGCACTCAAAGTGATTTTTCCTTATTGTGTAAGAAACTTCAGAATGTTACCTTTCAAAAGAGACCAGACTCATGCATGTGCTATAAGTATAAAGTATAATACATCTCAAATTACTTTGGGTATGCAATCGACAGGCGTTTTATGCAAAATGTGGGGTATGCTTATACTTATGTGAAATAAGCACATGTGAAAAGTGCCTATGGCTGCTCCATTATGGCAAAAGTAGACAGCCAGCCAAACTCTGCCAATAAGCAACACAAGAGTCAGGATGTAGCTTTCTTGCTGTTTGTTTTAATGTAGACTCTTGTAGAGCATGTTGATATAGTATACATGAGTACAACTGAAACAATAATAACATACATCATGTTACTCATGCAAATAGCAAATGTATAGACATACAGTATGTTTGCTAAATAATTATATGTAAACCCAGAATTACAAAACCTGCTCATAATGTAATAAATGTAAACTATATGCTGCTGAGGCATGATGTACTAAATATGCCATATACTATGAGCACCTATCAGCCATTAGCATTAGCATGTATTATCATTAATTAAATACAAACATAAAAACATCCCATCGACGACAAATATACCTCAGGCTCAATACTGAAAGATAACCTTGCAAACAATGCAAAATTCCTTACAGGCAATGGTTACGATGGGGCAAATAGAAGGATTAAAACTAGGGATGCTCGATATTGGCTTTTTTACCGATACCGATATTGTCCAACTCTTAATTTCCGATACCGATATCAACCGATAGCAGTACTACCTGAGGACCACCAGGGGGCGACGAGAGGCTCACCCACCTCCTGCTCATGGCAGTAGAGCAGAAGTTAGTTAAATCTCTGAACATGGATGATTTGGTGGACGACTTTGCCTAGATGAAAGCCCGTCGTTACCCTCTTATGGAATGATGCACCTATCTGTTATAAGGTAAGATATGCTTTTTATATATACTATTATTATACTAATATTATTATCCATATTGCTATTATTAGTTTTCACAAAGGTAAACTCACAAAACAGTATTTTTTACACTGCTGTTTCTGAAAAACTATTTAAACTAAAACTAAAATCTTGGTTTAATTGTTTTTACAGGCTTCAATAGCATCAACCCACATGGCACCTGCTCCGGAATCTCCACTAAACTCTATCTCCATTTCTGGTGACCAGGAAGCTGTGATCCTTACCCTGATGAGGTCCTGTAGCACTTACTGTATCACTACATTTCACAAAAGAAAAGTGTGTAACACTATATTTATCATTATGATCCACTGTAATAAAAAAATTGGTTTACTACTTACATACTGTATTTGTCTCATTTGTTCATTAATGTTACCTAAATGTCATATAAGTGAATTGTATAGAAACAACTCACCAAAAGTGACTATTGCAGAACTGATTTGACAAAAAAATCCACCAAGGGGGGGGAAACCACCCCTTCACCCCCCCCTCCCTCCCCCTTGCCATACCTTGGCTTTTACTGAAACGACGCCACTGTTCCAAGGATGTGCAATACCGGCCGCATGGCGGCAGGCGGCGGTAGTGGACGTTTGCGATCTCAGACCCATTCCCAATAATAACATCAGGCTCCCTGGATGGATAATCAATGGAAATAGCGAATAAAAGAAATAACGACCAAAACCCGACTATACTCGGGTCTGGCGCCGAACGTCCGGCGAGTTAACCCGACTATACTCGGGTCTGGCGCTTAAAGTGTTAAAGGTGCGGTAGGCAATTTCCGATAAATGAGCATGAGTGAGCTCACATGTCCATCAGGAATAGAGCAAAGCTGTGCATCACTTTTCAATCACCGGCGCCATGGCAACCATGGATTTCCACAGATTGCCAGAGGAATGCAACAGTGCATGTTTGTTTTCCAATAGGACCACAGAAATTTAACAAATGTGATTGTTAAAATGAACAACCGATAAGAGAAACGCTGCCTTCAAGTGGTGTCCCTGGGGCCTTTTGGAAAGGTAGATCAAAGGCTGGGAAATATATTTTTTATAAAAATAAAAATAAATCCAGGTTAAAGCTGCTGGTGTCTCTGGTGTGTATGAGGAAAGAAGATTGATACAGCAATATATTGCAATGTTTTGCATATGATATTATAATACACTGACACCAAGTATCGATACACATTTTTTTTAAATTCCTGACAATCCCATTTTTCCAAATGATAGCAGTGAGGTGAACATACTGAAAACATGATCTTATTAGATAAAACAGATGATGTATTTATATATATTTATTGGAGATGTTGACAAAGTGGTAGAATCTATAATGCTGTCAAAAAGCGACCGAAGGTGATAGATCGCAATACATGTATATTGCAATATCGCGATATTACAGTATTGTGACTCTAGGATTGTGATAGTATGTTAGTGGATGGGCTTGAAAAGTGATGCAGAGCTTGCTGTATTCCTGACATGTAAGCCAATCTTGCTCATTTCTTTGAAATTGCCTAACCCAGCTTTAGGTTTTAGTCCTTTAGTCCTTTAGGGTCAGTGTGAGGGAGTAGAGGGGATGCTGAGACATGAACGTTTGGGGGCCCACATACGGGCCGTCACGTCCCACGCACGTCCCTCATCTGCCGGCTCCGGACTGCTGCGTTTCTCCCGATCATTCAATACATTGTTGGACAGTTGAATTTGCCGCCTTTTCGATCGTCACCACACTCAACCTATTGCATGCTTCGGGTCTCGAGTTACAAGACGAAATATCCGGCGAGCGTCATTTAACAAGCCGCTCGGACAAGTGACCATGTGTGGTTTTAAGTGGTCCTGAATGGACCAGTCACCGCTGATGGCGAAAATTATTGGCCAACGTTGTAGCCAAGGAGTGTCTGCTCTGAAAGCGATCCCAGGCGATTTTATTTCAGTGTGTTCAAACCTCTGTTACTCTATTTCATTAGCACTCAAAGTGATTTTTCCTTATTGTGTAAGAAACTTCAGAATGTTACCTTTCAAAAGAGACCAGACTCATGCATGTGCTATAAGTATAAAGTATAATACATCTCAAATTACTTTGGGTATGCAATCGACAGGCGTTTTATGCAAAATGTGGGGTATGCTTATACTTATGTGAAATAAGCACATGTGAAAAGTGCCTATGGCTGCTCCATTATGGCAAAAGTAGACAGCCAGCCAAACTCTGCCAATAAGCAACACAAGAGTCAGGATGTAGCTTTCTTGCTGTTTGTTTTAATGTAGACTCTTGTAGAGCATGTTGATATAGTATACATGAGTACAACTGAAACAATAATAACATACATCATGTTACTCATGCAAATAGCAAATGTATAGACATACAGTATGTTTGCTAAATAATTATATGTAAACCCAGAATTACAAAACCTGCTCATAATGTAATAAATGTAAACTATATGCTGCTGAGGCATGATGTACTAAATATGCCATATACTATGAGCACCTATCAGCCATTAGCATTAGCATGTATTATCATTAATTAAATACAAACATAAAAACATCCCATCGACGACAAATATACCTCAGGCTCAATACTGAAAGATAACCTTGCAAACAATGCAAAATTCCTTACAGGCAATGGTTACGATGGGGCAAATAGAAGGATTAAAACTAGGGATGCTCGATATTGGCTTTTTTACCGATACCGATATTGTCCAACTCTTAATTTCCGATACCGATATCAACCGATACGATATATGCAGGGTCCCCCCCCCCCCCCCAAAAAACAGAATAATTTTAGGTAATTAACATTACATATCTCTTGTTGTGGAATTAACACAACATTATGCATACTTTTGACAATAAATAAAATCTGAATTTGTTCTTACTTGCTTGCCTGGGTAAATAAAGGTTATAGAAATGTAAAAAAAAAAAATCATCCTGATCTGCTGAGATCTCCCTTGCAACTGAAACATGTGGTCCTATTTCCTATTTATACCACATTCAACCAAAAGTTGGTGGCAACCCAAACCATTGAACAACTGCCTGGGGGGCAGAACCGGACTGCTCCATTATGGCAAAAATCATATTCACAAGTATTTTGATTGATATTGAAATCACGAAAAATTAAACACGAGTACTCATTGATTTGGGAACATCATATGACGACGACTGAATTAGTTTTACCTTTCTTCTTGACCAAAGGATGCCTTTCTGTCATCTAATAACTGTAGACATGCGGCCTGGCTCCCTCCTCCCTCTCAACATGAGCTGGGCCGCTGTGATGGAAGGGTGCGGTGCATTTACAACACAAAACAAAATGAGAGCAACATGGCTAATAATTTTATCTCGATCATCTTGTTTTCACGATCCTGGGAAGACTGAGTCGGAATTTAAATTGTCCAGTCTTACTACCTGTGCCGTTCCAACCACTATAGATTTAGAACATCTTTAAAACTCACATTTTCTCCATTTAAAATCACATCACATGTAATTATTTTCTCCAAATCTTTGCTCTGTTGTTGCCACCATATTTACTTGGGGACAGCTTGGGCCCAAGTTTATTTCCTGTTTGCTAATGATATGAGCAAACACTGCAACAGAAGTTAAACTTGGACCATAATGTTTATGTTTGAAGTTTGATATTGTCAATTCTATTCTATTCTATTCTGCTCAACTGCCAGTCAACTGATCGGATTCATTCATCAGTCTTTCATCACTAAATAACTGAACCCCCCTCTAATCACATCACATCTACGATCAATCAGACATTGATTAGTGTGACTGTGTATCTGTGTGTGTGTGTGTGTGTGTGTGTGTGTGTGTGTGTGTGTGTGTGTGTGTGTGTGTGTGTGTGTGTGTGTGTGTGTGTGTTTGTGTGTGCGTTTTGTCACATGTATGTGCCTGTGTGCGTGGGTGTGTGTGTGCATGGATGTGCATCTGCATTTTTTTCGAATGCATATGTGTTTGTGGATGCTTATGCTTATGTGTTTGCCTGTGTGTGTGTGTGTGTGTGTGTGTGTGTGTGTGTGTGTGTGTGTGTGTGTGTGTGTGTGTGTGTGTGTGTGTGTGTGTGTGTGTGTGTGTGTGTGTGTGTGTGTGTGTGTGTGTGTGTGTGTGAATAATCCTTGGGTGTTTAGACACCTGCCGTGTTGATGGTGCTCATGTTTAAAACAGCAGGGGGTAGGAGAGAGAGAGGGACTGATAGAGAGAAAGAGGGAGGGAGGGAGAGAGAGAGAGAGAGAGAGTGAGAGAGAGAGAGAGAGAGAGAGAGAGAGAGAGAGAGAGAGAGTGAGCGGGAGAGAGAGAGAGTGATTAGAGAGGAAGAGAGAGTGATTGGAGAAGGAGGAGAAAATACCATAATTGAGTATTGAATTATTCAAACTACATGGTCGTAAAAAAAGAAGAAAAAAAGGTCTTTTTCTTAATTGGTGAAAATCAGACTTATTATGCTTGTAGGGACATATTATCGACACATTATTCACTTGCGTTCACCCATTTCACATATGGTTAGCTGAAAGGGGGTGTGATTCTCTTGTTTGAATGCAACGCGAAATAAATCAGTTGTACACAGCATTTGCATTGATATTGTACATGATTGAATTAACACAATCTATAATGCCATCAAACAGCAACCTCTACTATGCAAAACAGCCCTGCTTGGAGGTGAGTTGGAATAGATCGGGGAGGGGTTGTTATTGCTGGCCACACCCCACACTGTAAGACAGGTAGGGATCATGTATTACAGGTTAGGACGATGTAGGACAAGTTGGGACTATGTAGAACAGGTTAGGATAGTGTAGGACAGGTTGGGGTGGTGTAGCACAGGTTAGGATAGTGTAGGACAGGTTGGGGTGGTGTAGCACAGGTTAGGATAGTGTAGGACAAGTTGGGGTGGTGTAGCACAGGTTAGGATAGTGTAGGACAGGCTGCGGCTATGTAGGACAGGCTGGGACTATATGTAGGACAGGCTGGGGCTATGTAGGTCAGGCTTCGACTATATGTAGGACAGGCTGGGGCTATATAGGACAGGCTGGGACTATGTAGGACAGGCTGGGACGCGTGTATACCTTCCGCAACGGAATTCGGTTTCCGGGTTCCTCTGATTGGCCACGACCGCCACGTGACCCGCCCCCCTATCCAGCGCTGCCGCTCGCGGCAGAGAGACTCGCTCGCTTCCTCAATTTATACGCATGGAAGTATTGACTGCATGAATGAATGAATGAATGAATGAATGAATGAATGAATGAATGAATGAATGAATAAATGAATGAATGAATGAATGAATGAATGAATGAATGAAAACTTTATTTAACAGATTGCAGAATGGGTACAAGACAGTACGGCTCAATACACACAATTGTTAAGGGGATGCAGACCTGAGAAAGACGTTTGTCTTGTTTACATCAGGGTCCCCTATTTTCAATGCATATAGAACGACTACGCCGTAACAAATCATTAACAAAATATACCGTTAACTGGAATATGTTGTGCCTTTACACATATGTTAGATTATGTAATTGGTTTGTCAAACAAATAAAAAAATCACGATTTACACGCTGGCTACAACAACACTCAGTGACTGCATGTAGTCAGAGCCAGAGCTCAGCGATGCCGCTCGCAGCAGCACATTCTCGCCGCGGGCTGAGCTCTGGTGTCCGCTGGAGCAAGCCAGAGACAGCCGGCGATGCGATATTTTATTTGTTTGTCATGACAAACCAATTACATAATCCAACATATGTGTAAAGGCACAACATATTCCAGTTAACGGTATCTTTTTTTAATGATTTGTTACGGCGCAATCAATACTTCCATGCATTCGGGACCTCCATGTTTTGGGGGTAATCATCAGACAAATCAGTCGGGCAAGAACTGCGGGTTTTCAGTCTCTCCCCTCTCTCCTGGAGCTTAAGGGGGAGCTTAGTACGCCTGCCTCTGAGGAGGTGGCTACAACATCAACACACAGTGACTACATTGCTGGGTTAAGTACTCCTATTCTATTCACATAATATGCTTACTTCATATATCTACTCCATTCACATATATGCTTACCACTTGTATCTATTGCTATGTCCGCCCACTACAATCACATGAGCTGTCTAACGCCTGTCCCGTCTCCCTGTCCCCCTATGACTTGCTGTCCTGGAGTGCTGACCGGAGTGTCGGACATCCCGTGATGAAGGCCGGGAGGTTGCGACCCCCTCTGCGTGCCCCCTGTCTCCGGAGGTCTCGTAGTGGTGACCGGAGTGCCGGACGTCCCGCGATGATGTCGGGGAGGACGTGACCCTCTTTGCGCCGCCCCTGTGCCTCAAATAGATCCGCTATCAGCTCTATCTTTAATCTTTCAAAATGTTCAGTTGCTATCGCTATTAGCTTTATCTTTAATCTTTCAAAATGTTCAGTTGCTATTGCATGCACTCATCTGTGTTTCACTACACACATGAGTGCATGCTTACCAACTGTCCGTCTGCAACACTACTATCACCAACATCTAAGAAGGGAGATCCCCCCTTGAATGGCCCTTCTAAGGTTTCTCTCCTCCACACTGCCTGTGGAGCTGTTTTCCCTATTGTTAGATTTTAGTGAGTTTTTCCTAACCTTCGCGTGGGGTATGTCTGGGAGTGCTTGCATTCTTTAATTTTTAATTTTTTTTTTGCATTCATCTAAAAATGTTTGGACCTTATGGTGTTCTTGTTCTGTTCTTGACTTATTGTTATGTTTTCTTCTTGACTTGTTTAAAGAAGACCTGTACGGCCCATGGGGACATTAACCTGTGTTGTCGGGCCTTATAAATAAATTTGATTTTATTTGATTTTATTTGATTACATGCAGTCACTGTGTGTTGTTGTAGCCAGCGGGTAAATCGCGATTTGATCATGACAAACCAATTACATAATCCAACATATGTGTAAAGGCACAACATATTCCAGTTAACGGTATATATTTTTTAATGATTTGTTACGGCGTATTCGTTCTATATGAATTGAAAATGGGGGACCCTGATGTAAACAAGACAAACGTCTTTCTCAGGTCTGCATCCCCTTAACAATTGTGTGTATTGAGCCGTACTGTATTGTACCCATTCTGCAATCTGTTAAATAAAGTTTTCATTCATTCATTCATTCATTCATTCATTCATTCATTCATTCATTCATTCATTCATTCATTCATTCATTCATTCATTCATTCATTCATTCAGTCAATACTTCCATGCGTATAAATTGAGGAAGCGAGTGAGTCTCTCTGCCGCGTGGCAGCGGCAGCGCTGGATAGGGGGGCGGGTCACGTGGCGGTCGCGGCCAATCAGAGGAACCCGGAAACCAAATTCCGTTGTGGAAGGTATACACGCGGCTGGGACTATAGGACAGGCTGGGACTATGTAGGTCAGGTTGGGACAATATGTAGGACAGGCTGGGGCTATGTAGGACAGGCTGGGACTATATGTAGGACAGGCTGGAACTATGTAGGACAGGCTGGGACTATGTAGGACATGTTGGGACTATGTAGGACAGGCTGGGACTATATGTAGGACAGGCTGTGGCCATGTAGGACAGGGTGGGACTATGTAGGACATGTTGGGACTATGTAGGACAGGCTGGGACTATATGTAGGGCAGGCTGGGACTATGTAGGACAGCCTGTCCTACATAGTCCCAGTCTGACCTACATAGCCCCAGCCTGTTCTGTAGGACAGGTTAGAACCATGGGTTGAGGTTGGGTTGGGTTGGGTGACATTGCTACATTCAGGATGGAGACAGGGCCCCCAGAGGACAGTGATGGGGCAAGACAGCAGCAGGACAGCCTATAGGACCATGGCAGGACAGGATAGGACAACCCTGGACTGTGGTATGGCAGGGCAGGACAGCACTGTGAGAGGGCAGACAGACCATACAATGAACTATGAGAAAAAACAAGACAAGATAAGATGTCCCTTTATCAATGTGCTTGGGGGAAATTCAGGGATCATAGCAGCACAGGGGAGGGGGGGTATGGGCAGGGTAATATAAATAATATATAAGAATAAAAGGTAAAGAACAAGATCAAATATGAATAAAAAAATAAAGATGAGGGTCTTGTCAGCTGGACAGGTGAGACAACTTTATTGATAATAATAACACATTGCGAGAGAGAGAATAAGTACCCACCTTCTGTCTCATTATGCAAGAGGATCCGGGACTTCCGGTTTCGGAAGGAGGGACTTCCGGTTTAGGAAGGGGCGGGGCTAAAGGGGGAGGGACATCCGGAGGCGGGACAAAATGGAGGCGGGATTTTCAGAATAAATCAGCCGAAAACTTCTGTCAGTACCAGGGTAAGTGTTGATTTATGACCCTGTGTGGGTGTGTGTGTGTGTGTGTGTGGGAATATTTTTAAGAAAAATACAATGTGTCTATAAAGTGGTTTCTTGGATAAAGCCAAATGCAAGAGAGTGTTTAGACACTTCTGCTTAACATTTCTTTTTTTATGGATTATAATGTATATGTGTAAATAAAGAAATGTATGCTTCATAGAAAGCTGTGTGATTCCCCTCTGAAGGCTGTCAAAGTGCACCATCTCAGTATGCAGGATATCTCTCTGTCAGTCTGCAGCCCCATGCTGTGTTCAGCACAGGAGGCGGTACAAATGGATGAGGATAGCAAATCAGGGAAGTCTAAAGCTTCTGTCATTACCAGGGTAAGTATTGATTTATGACCTTGTATGTGTGTGTGTGTGTGTGTGTGTGTGTGTGCAGGGTTATTTTTAAGAAAAATACAAATGGTCTATAATGTGGCTTCATGGAGAATGTCACAATCTTTAGACAATTATCCTGCACATATCTATTATGTATTATATTGTATATGTGTAGATAAAGAGAAAATATATCATAGAAACCTGTGTGTGTTTCAGATCTTGGCTGTCAAAGTGAACCATCTCAGTATGCAGGATGTCTCTCTGCCAATCTGAAACCCATGATGTTTTTACAGCAGAGACCTACTGCTGCTAATGTAGCGTTAATACGGCCCAGTGATCAGAACGAGGGGGGAGTTATTAAAGTCAGTCATAGGTGTGACCTATGCACGTCCAGATAGCGAGGCTTACGCATAACAGACTGTTATTGTCGTAGTTTTAAAAGTGTAAGTAGATGACCACTAACTGAACGGTTAGAGGGGTGCCTAGCCCCTTACCTTCAGAAAGTTTTCAAGTTTCAAGTTTCTTTAATAGTTGTCATACAGAAGTACAGAATACTTTTGTACAAAATGCTTCTTACTGTTGCGCTCCAGAGACTGTGCAAGACAAGATAAGTATGAAATAAAAACATAGTAAAATTAGAAGTAAAAAAAGAGGTCACAGTGTTCAGTTTAGACATATGTACAATGTTCGATGCAGAATAGACGTAGTTACCATACAATATACAATACTGTGCAGTGTACTAATATACAATACTATATAGTGCAAGGCAGAAATGGAGAAATGGGACGAGGTGCAATTTAGGTACAATTCACAGTAGGTGTACGAGTTGTAGTGCAAATCCTTTATCAATAAATATAAAGTGTAAGTGTGTTTGTGTGATCTAAAGTGTGGAGAGTGGGTGCTGCAGTGTGTTGTTTGTTTGAGTGAGTGTGTGCGTGTGGGTGTGTGTGCTGTGTGCATTTGATGGTTGTTGCATAGTGATTATTGTTCGTTTAGCGATTATTGTTCGTTTAGCAGCCTGATGGCCTGGGGATAGAAGCTTCTTCTGAGTCTTTCTGTGCTCGCCTTAAGACTCCGGTATCGCTTGCCTGACCGCAGCAGTTCAAAGAGGCAGTTGTTCGGGTGGCTCGAGTCCTTAATAATTCTCTTAGCCTTCCCCTTGCACCGCTTGATGTAAATGTTCTGGAGGGTGGGAAGCCCCCCTCCAATTGTGCGTTCGGCTGAACGTGTCACTCTTTGTAGTCTGCTACGGTCTTGTGCAGTGCTATTCCCAAACCAGGAGGTGATGTTGCCGGTCAGGATGCTCTCTATTGTACATGAGTAGAAGTTCCTAAGGATCTTCTGACTGACTTGGAACTTCCTTAGGCGCCTGAGGAAGTAGAGGCGTTGTCGTGCCTTCTTCACAACACTGTCAATGTGTGTGGTCCATGTCAAGTCCTCGGATATGTGGGCTCCGAGGTACTTGAAACTGTTCACTCTCTCAACCGGTGCCCCGTCGATGCTGAGGGGGCTGTAGTCCTTGACCCCTGACCTCCTGAAGTCCACAATCATCTCTTTTGTTTTGCTGACGTTCAGGGAGAGGCAGTTCTCCTGACACCACTGTGACAGGTTCTCTACCTCTTCCAGGTAGGCCCTTTCGTCGTTGGCAGAGATCAGGCCCACCACTACTGTGTCATCAGCAAATTTGATGATGGTGTTGTTGTTCCGCTGTGCTACGCAGTCATGTGTGTACAGGGAGTAGAGGAGGGGGCTCAGAACACAGCCCTGGGGGGCCCCTATGTTGAGCGTGATGGATGAGGAGGTGCAGTTGCCGGCTCTTACCACCTGGGGTCTGCCCGTCAGGAAGTCCAAGACCCACTGGCACAGGTCATAGTTCAAGCCCAGGTCCCTGAGCTTGGCTATGAGTTTGGAGGGGACTATGGTATTGAATGCTGAGCTGTAGTCGATGAACAGCATTCTCACATAGTTCCCCTGCCTCTTGTCCAGATGTGATGCTGCTGTGTGCAGCACATGGGCTATGGCGTCCTCCGTGGACCTGTTGGGGCGATATGCAAATTGCAGAGGGTCCAGGTTGATGGGGAGGGAGGAACAGATGTAGCCCTTCACTAGCTTCTCAAAGCACTTCATGGCTATGGAGGTGAGGGCTACAGGGCGGTAGTCGTTGAGGCAAGCGGGCGTAGATTTTTTGGGTACAGGGATGATGGTGGACTTCTTCAGACAGGTGGGGATGACAGCCTGTTCCAAGGACAGGTTGAAGATGTCAGTGAATACCGGGGCCAGTTGGTCGGCACAGACTTTTAGGACGCGGCCGGGGATGCCGTCCGGTCCTGCTGCCTTCCTGATATTCACTTTTTTAAAGATCCGTCTCACCTCATGCTCTGTTACCCTGACATTGGGTAGAAGGCGTAAGTGTGAAGATTCTGACAACGGGATCTGTCTGTTTAAAAACCCCACAACTATAAATTACCCCGCATGTATAAGTAAGCTCTAAGTGTAGACTATACAATCAAGCATCAGCAATGGCTTTCGAAAACGGTATACTTGGATGGCTGTGTTTTAAAACAATACAATTTATAAAACTCTAGACTTCATTTAAACAACTATAATTTCTTCTATCGTTATAGATTCCTACCCTATGCTGTGGGATGAAAGTTTACTGCCCAATGGTAAGTATAAATTAACAAAAGCATGTCTATTCTAATCCTAATTAATACATAATTTTGTATGATGTTGTTGTTTTTAACATTTTATTTTTTCATCTTTCTTTTTTAAAGCCAGGGCCTTTTTGACAGGCCGAGAAACGGTGCAGTGGCTGGATGCTGTTACACAAGGTACGTTTTATACATAGTGTTACAAAGGATCAGATTAAACCGAATATATATATTTATTGATTGATATATATTGCATAGTATTTGTATATCGTTTGATATCCCTTGTATATTCCTTGTACATATACACGGAATGTCCCTTTAGCCTAGTGCAGACCATAATATTTCATTCTCCTATTGGACAGCGGTCCACAGGCGCCAGAGCCATGCCTCCGGAGTCAGGTTCAAGGCCACCGCCAAGACATGTCTGTACATGCCCGGCCTTGCCCAGGGATACGAGACAGAAATGAGGTTGGCACTAGATTGTTCGCCGTGCATATAAATATGGCGCAGGTGAATACAGAAGTAGAGTTACCCAATAAGTTGAAGCCTCACCCACGATACAACGTGCGGTGAAGTATGGCCTGTTTGGCCCCAAATAGAGCATTGAGACCGCGTGCGAATTAATAACTGAATTGTCAGAGTTTGGCGCTATACCGTCGAGTGCGACATATTTCTATTAAGTCAGTAATAGTCTATTTGTGTATAGTGTATCGTGCGGCTAAAGTTCTACAGTGACCAGCATCACCAACGCTTCCTCGTACCAGCTAGAGTGCTTATCCAGGCTGGGCTGCTTTCATGGCGCTTTCACCCGAGGAGACCTAGACGAGAACCGTGTGGACATGTACACTGGATTAATCTACCCGACGACTGCATAGCCCTTTGCGGCTGGATTATATTTGTTTTTGGTCCTGTGATTTATGGAGCGGAGAATCGCCGACGCCTACACGTGTGGGATTTACCCTGTGAGGAGCCAAGTCGAGTCTGCGCCTCAGAGAGCCTGAGGCCGGCTAGCTTTCTTCACTGTGGAGCTACAGTCTACGGAGAACAGCTGTATTCGTCTGTGGATCAAGAGACTATTGCACCGTCTCCTGTACTTGGAGTCTCCTTAGTCATCGTTGACCAGACTCTCTACTACCGACAGATCCTCTACCCCTGCTGGCTTACAACCGGGGGGACCCTTCCAGTATCTCCCGCTATATATTACTAGTGTACCATAGATATAATTCCCTAAGATTCAGGTTGTATAATTACCTCCTGCGTAACCAGAGAATGGACATTCATTATTGATTTGCCTACGCACATTCCTTTGCCTTATAAGCGCATCCAAAGTATAATAGAGAAGTATATTATGTACCTTTTGCTGCAATAAATACTTGATTACACCTTTGTGTGGAACCGGTTCATTGTGGGAAGTGTTCATCATATTTATATATCATGTACTGTATGGCCAGTAATTAAAGTACATAAAGCGGTAGTGGTTTAATGATACCATACTTATCAATACAGTCAGGGAATTGTACCCCTCAGTTACAATTGGTCCTTCGAGCCGGAGGGTAACTAGTGTAATATTAATATAGTGGTATTAATATTGACATGGCCTATGATGAACACTCCACAAAACGGTTCTCCTAAAGTAGATCGCCCGCAGCGTAGACGGCAGACACCTCAGTACTTAGAGGATTACGTTGCCAATATACTACCTAGCTTTCTACAGACGGTAAACGCGGAAAAAGTAGATAGTAAAATTATGTCCGACCCTATCGACCAGGCTACCCCGCCAATAGAGGCCCTAGTGGGTTCTAACGTAACTGACCAAGCTCACGGTAGGGACCAGGAGGGACCCGACATGACTTTACCCCCCGCCAAGACCGAAGAAGTAGTCCCCGGAGAGCTCCAGGATAAAGACAGCTCTCCAGGGATGGAACTCTACCCGCTACAAGAAGAGGAGAGCACCCCGGAGATGGATCTCCAGGACTCGCCACAGGAGAACAGATCTCCAACGAGTACTGCCAGGAGCGGATCACCTCAACCAGCGTCTTCCCCCAGCGAGGCGGACAAGATGCTGGCACAGGCATTCCTCGCCAGCCTAGCAGCCTCAACAGAGCGCGATCGACTCCAAGCACAGACGCTTAGTGAGCGCGAACATTCTTCCATGGAAAGAGAACGCCTTCAGGCACAGCAACGGAGCGACGAAGATCGTATACGTCTAGAGATTAGACGCCTTCAGACGGAAGAGAATATGGTAAGGGACCGGGCCGAAGCCCAGCGCGCCGCCGCCGAAGCCCAGCGCGCCGCTGCCGGTGCCCAAAGAGAAGCAGAGCGCGACCTCGCTCTCACCAAGCGCGAAGCCGAGCGCGACCGATTACAAGCGCAGATAATGGAGCAGCTGATCACCAGGGCAACACCCCCTCCCTCCGCACGGGGTTCCAGGGCCTCGTCAAGACAAGGGTCAAGGGCACCCTCCCCTACCCGATCAAGCGACCCTGAGCCCGACCACCAGAGAGAGCCTATACCCCCCTCCGAACTCCTTCCCCGACCGGTCCACGCGAGACCCAGCTACAAGGAAGAAACGATCTACACCGCGGAGAGGCTAAATAGACGACTACAGGATCTAGAGGACCTGCCAGAGGAAGAAGAAGAGGGAGAGGAGGAGAGTCAAGCCCGACAGCAGCACAGTACTCCACAGGACCAGGAGGTCCAGTACAGCCCAGGCTCTACCCCCGCGGCTCTGCGCTACAGACCCCCGACTCAATTCACGGGTGAGCTTGACGCACGACCAGCCCCGAGGAACAGCACCTGGATACGCGGGCCATGGTACCCAGCAGGTACCAGCCCACCAAGAGGCATAAGAGGAGACTCGCCTAGGAGGCCTCTCTTCCAACGCTCACCGATGTGCCAGCCATCCATGGCATCATACATTGGCACACCGACGTTTCCGGACTTCACCCACGAGAACAGAGCACAGTACACGGAGCTACGAATGTGCTTAGAGACAATGATGTCCGATGTAGCTGATGAACCGTACAAGTATGCTATCCTACTGAAGCACCTCAAGGTGCCCCGAGCGCACAATATAGCGCTGGCCTATGCCACCTCTACTACCCCATACACAGCGGCTCTAGCAGCACTCGACCAAAGATATGGACGCATATGGGACTAGGTAATACAAGAGATAAGGCATATTGACCGCCTACCCCCAGCCACAGACAATCGCTCACTAGATGACCTGTCTATCAAGGTACAATCCCTGGTAGGGATGCTGGGGGCGCAAAGAGAAAAGGGTATGCACGAACTGTACGCAAACTCTAATGTCGAGAGGATTTTAGAGAAGCTTCCGCCCGCCCGACAAGAGCGCTTCAGGCAGCAAAGAGACCACCGTGATCCTAACGGTCCCGAGCCATCCCTCCTAGACCTAGCCGACTTCCTAGCGAGAGAAGTCAACAGCCTACGGTTGGATACGTTCATGCGGAGCACCCCAAGCTCCAGAGAGGGACCTAGGAGAGCAAACGATGGCCGAAGATTGGTGACCGTCATGCACCAATCAGAATCAGTACCGAGCAGCAAGAACCACAGTACCCCCTCGATGAAAGAGAAGTGGAAGATGGTGTGCCCGTACTGCGAAAAGGAACACTGGTTGTCACAATGTGACACGTTCAAGAAGATGACCGCCGACGAGGTGAGTCAATGGATAAAGTCCAACCGACGCTGTTACCGATGTGCGCGCAGTCACATGGCAGCCGATTGCCGCTTAAAGAAGAGGTGTAGTCGGTGTGACGGAGCCCACCTAGATGTCCTACACGACAGTAACAGAAGAAAGCCTGCACCCTCAAGCAGCACAAAGGCAAGTGTTATGTACATTGACCCCGCCAGCAGCGGGGGCGCCCGGGTGCTCTTAAAGGTGGTCCGTGTAACACTGAGTTACCAAGATAAGGTCATGGACACTTACGCCGTCCTTGACGACGGGTCAGAGAAGACCCTTCTCCTCGCGTCCGCTGCGGCCCAGCTGGGGCTGCGGGGGAGCGAAAACCAGATGACGATTCGGACAATAAGAAGAGATCTAAAGACGATAAAGGGCGAGAATGTCTCCTTCACTATCGCAGCAAGCGGGCAGCCAGAGAGACGGTATAGGATTACTAACGCTTTCACCAGCCAAGAAATAGGCCTGTCGCAGTACACCTACCCCATCGCCAAGCTGATGGATAAATATGTGCACCTGCGTCAACTACCTATACCGCTCATAGACGGTGCCACCCCGACCCTGCTGATAGGCTCCGACCATGCAGACCTCATCGTCCCGATAGACCGGGTCCACACAGGGCCCAGAGGCTGTCCTGCAGCAGTCGAGACCCGCCTAGGATGGACATTACAAGGCCCCCTCGCTAAGTCTCTTAACCGAACAGCAGCCACTAACTGCCTCCACTCCAGAGTGACAGAAGAAGACACCACCCTCCTACAGCATGTCGAGAGGCTATGGACACTAGAGACAATGCCCTTTAAGAACGAAAAGAAAGACATTCGTTCCAAGGAAGACATTTACGCTATAGCCCTCCTCGAGCAGGGGACAAAGAGAGTCAAAGTCAACGGAGTGATGAGATACGCAACTCCACTCCTGAGGCGAGAGGGTATGCCTACCTTCCACGCCCCAAAAGAAGCGACGGAGCGGTATCTATTGAACACAGAGCGGCGCCTAGCCAGAGACCCCGCTCAAGAGACGGTGTACCGCGCTGAGATTAACAAGCTAATCACAGCGGGACACATAAAGTAAATTGACATTAAAGAGGCCGATCAGACGACCGAATCATGGTACGTGCCGCACCACAAAGTCCACCACAACGGCAAGGATCGTATTGTGTTCAACTGCAGCTACCAGATCGGATCACAAAATCTGAATAAAGAGCTCTTGCCCGGCCCAACACTCGGCCCCTCTCTACTAGGCGTGTTACTACGTTTCCGCCAAGACAAGGTGGCCATCAGTGGCGACATCAAAGGGATGTTCCTGCAGGTGAGACTAGTGGAGGAGGACACGCCCCTGCTGCGGTTCCTATGGAGAGAGAGGATCGGGGATGAGCAACCAGCCATCTATCAATGGGAAGTCCTCCCTTTCGGAACCACATGCAGCCCATGCTGTGCTACGTTTGCACTGCAAAAACACGTCGCAGAGGACCCAGCAGCTGATGAAGAGGTCCGACAAAGTGTAGGAAATAGTTTCTACGTGGACAACTGTTTGCAAAGCGTCTCGACGCCAGAAGAAGCCGAGGCCCTTCTACTCAAGCTCCGCGCCTCCCTGATCAAAGGCGGCTTTGATCTCAGGCAGTGGGCCAGCAGCGACCCGCAAGTATTGCGCAGCCTCTCCCCCGAGGACAAGGCAGCAAGCAGCGAGACCTGGATGGCGACCATCCCAGGAGAAGCCCAAGAAATGACATTAGGACTAGTCTGGCGCTTCAAAACAGACTCGCTCCATTATAAACACACACCCCTGACCAAGGAGCAGGGAAGGTCGACTGCACTACCGACCACCAGACGGAGTGTATACAGAACACTCGCCAGACAATATGACCCGTTGGGATGTATTCTACCTTACACCACCAGGGCAAAGATGATTGTAAGAGCGTTATGGGACAAGGACCAGGGCTGGGACGACCCCATACCCGAACACCTTGCATCCACATGGAGAGAGTGGGAGACGGAACTCAGCTCACTCCCAGGTGTCAACATACGCCGCAGCTACTTCCCACCCACAGTGAGGCCGGAGACGTGCCAGATGGACCTGCACGTCTTCAGCGACGCCTCCGAAGTAGCCTACGGTTCGGTGGCCTACTTGCGTGCCCGAGAGGAGGGAGGAGAAATACATACTGCTTTCATCCTGGCTCGCTCAAGAATAGCCCCACGAAAGCAACAATCTATCCCGCGTCTAGAGCTCTGCGCAGCCCTAGCAGGAGCGCAACTCGCCACGTTAATCCAACGTGAACTCACCATTCCGGTGCAAAGAACAATCTTGTGGTCAGACTCCACGACAGTACTCACATGGATCCGGTCTGATTCGTGCAGATACAAGGTCTTTGTGGGAGTCAGAGTCACAGAGATTCAAGATTTAACAGAAGTAGCAAGCTGGAGGTATGTGGACACAAAACACAACCCAGCTGACGTCATCACCCGGGGAATGTCCCTGGATGACCTCACCCGTCACAACCTATACAGTGACGGGCCAGAGTTCCTCAAGCTCCCGGAAGAAGAGTGGCCTACACCCACCCCACGGGAAGCGAGTAAAGAGGAGGCCGAAAACAAGAAATCTATGTTCTGTGGATTGAACACACTCGTCTCCACAGACCCCGACATAGACGATTGCCTCACCCTAGAGAGTGCGCAGCTAAAGACATTCCTGTGGCACCACCCAGAGGTTCAGCTCACTACTGACATTACAGCAGCTGACTACGAAGAAGCAGAACTTCTTCTACTACAACGAGCCCAGAGAGACTCGTTCCCCGATGAGCTAGACTGTCTACAGGGAGCAAAGCCCGTCCCATCAGACAGCAGACTGCTCCACCTAGCCCCCGAGAGCGACGCCCATGGTCTCATCAGAGTGGGTGGTTGTCTGCGGAGAGCTCCAGACTTACCGGATGACGTCAAGTACCCGATAGTCTTAAACAGCCGACACAAGGTCACAGAGCTGATCATAAAGAAATACGACGAGGATGTGCATCACGCCGGGGGAAGAGAGAGTCTTCGCGGAGATCAGACGTCGTTATTGGATACTGCAAGGGAGAGAAGCAGTGCGGCGCTTCCAGCGAACCTGTCTAGACTGTCGTAAGTGGCGAGCGCAGCCCAGTATACCCCGGATGGCTGACCTACCTCCCTGTCGCCTCCCACTCGGCGACAAGCCTTTTCACTCCACCGGTATGGACTGTTTCGGCCCGCTGTATATAAAGAAAGGAAGAGGAACCGAGAAGCGGTGGGGTATTGTATTCAAATGCATGAACACCCGAGCGATGCATATAGAACTCCTTCCAACCATGAGCACAGACTCATTCCTTATGGCCTTCCGAAGATTCACATCGCGGAAAGGCAAACCGTCTATATTATTGTCTGATCACGGGACAAACTTCAAAGGCGGAGAAAGAGAGCTGAGAGAGAGCTTCCAAGCTATGGGCCCAGAACTTAAGACCCACCTCGCTCCATCCCAGATTGACTTCCAGTTTAATCCCCCGAACGCACCTCACTTCGGTGGAACTTGGGAACGAGAAGTACGTTCAATAAAGACAGCCCTGTACGCCGTGCTTGGGGCCCAGACCGTGGCGGAAGAAGTCTTAATGACAGTCCTCACGGAGATCGAGGGAGTATTGAACTCAAAGCCCCTCGGTTACGTCTCAAGTGATGTAGCAGATGTCGACCCAGTCACCCCCAACACACTCTTGATGGGGCGGCTGGACCCCGCGCTACCACAGACAATGTACAGGCCTGAAGAAGCGAACGGCCGAAGAATGTGGAGGTACAGTCAAGTATTGGCTGACAAGTTTTGGAACAGCTTCCTACTCCACTATCTACCGTCTCTACAGACCCGCCAGAAATGGGTGAAATAGAGAGACAATTTGACAGAAGGAACAGTCGTCATGATTATCGACCAGTCACTACCCCGAGCTATGTGGCCGGTTGGCCGCGTAAGCAAAGTGATCACCGGTGCCGACGGAAAGGTCCGAGCAGCCGAAGTGCTCGTCCAAGGACGGATCTACACCCGACCCGTGGCGAGGCTAATAGAACTGCCAAGGCTCCCCGATACTATCGATGACGACCATGACCCCATGACTTTGTGAACTGCCCGACCCCTCACAACAGACATTGAGTAGTGGACAGTGCGGTTAATCTGTCTCTGCTTAGCTAATTAGGTGGGACTAATTAGGAGGCGGCTGTTACAAAGGATCAGATTAAACCGAATATATATATTTATTGATTGATATATATTGCATAGTATTTGTATATCGTTTGATATCCCTTGTATATTCCTTGTACATATACACGGAATGTCCCTTTAGCCTAGTGCAGACCATAATATTTCATTCTCCTATTGGACAGCGGTCCACAGGTGCCAGAGCCATGCCTCCGGAGTCAGGTTCAAGGCCACCGCCAAGACATGTCTGTACATGCCCGGCCTTGCCCAGGGATACGAGACAGAAATGAGGTTGGCACTAGATTGTTCGCCGTGCATATAAATATGGCGCAGGTGAATACAGAAGTAGAGTTACCCAATAAGTTTAAGCCTCACCCACGATACAACGTGCGGTGAATGAAGTATGGCCTGTTTGGCCCCAAATAGAGCATTGAGACCGCGTGCGAATTAATAACTGAATTGTCAGAGTTTGGCGCTATACCGTCGAGTGCGACATATTTCTATTAAGTCAGTAATAGTCTATTTGTGTATAGTGTATCGTGCGGCTAAAGTTCTACAGTGACCAGCATCACCAACGCTTCCTCGTACCAGCTAGAGTGCTTATCCAGGCTGGGCTGCTTTCATGGCGCTTTCACCCGAGGAGACCTAGACGAGAACCGTGTGGACATGTACACTGGATTAATCTACCCGACGACTGCATAGCCCTTTGCGGCTGGATTATATTTGTTTTTGGTCCTGTGATTTATGGAGCGGAGAATCGCCGACGCCTACACGTGTGGGATTTACCCTGTGAGGAGCCAAGTCGAGTCTGCGCCTCAGAGAGCCTGAGGCCGGCTAGCTTTCTTCACTGTGGAGCTACAGTCTACGGAGAACAGCTGTATTCGTCTGTGGATCAAGAGACTATTGCACCGTCTCCTGTACTTGGAGTCTCCTTAGTCATCGTTGACCAGACTCTCTACTACCGACAGATCCTCTACCCCTGCTGGCTTACAACCGGGGGGACCCTTCCAGTATCTCCCGCTATATATTACTAGTGTACCATAGATATAATTCCCTAAGATTCAGGTTGTATAATTACCTCCTGCGTAACCAGAGAATGGACATTCATTATTGATTTGCCTACGCACATTCCTTTGCCTTATAAGCGCATCCAAAGTATAATAGAGAAGTATATTATGTACCTTTTGCTGCAATAAATACTTGATTACACCTTTGTGTGGAACCGGTTCATTGTGGGAAGTGTTCATCATATTTATATATCATGTACTGTATGGCCAGTAATTAAAGTACATAAAGCGGTAGTGGTTTAATGATACCATACTTATCAATACAGTCAGGGAATTGTACCCCTCAGTTACACATAGAGAATATCATTTCTGAATGAATATTACAAAAGGGACTTATGCTAATAGAACTAATATTCTTTAAACTCTTCTCAGGTGGAGCTGCATCGCTGGATTTTGGAGACGTTAGGGACGCAGATATCCTGACACAGCTTGATAGCTTTGATAAATGTGGTACGTACTAAACAAGTCTAATGGTAGATCATAAATAGTTATGCCTTGACTCTTTAAAATGTTAATTATATTTATTCTTTTATTCTTGTTATACACAGCTCGTGCCATAGAGGCTGAATGAGATCCTGCGACGATTTGCGAACTGGACATCATCGATAAGCAGGCTATCGAAGATCTACTTAGAGCTCTACACCCGGAACCGTCTGTCGTCCATCAAGATTTTAATGATGAATGGGGACTTGACATCCTGAACCAGCTTGACAGCTTTGACAAGTCTGGTACGTACAAAACGAACCTCCTGCTAGATCATAAATAGTTATGCCTTGATTCTTTAAAATGCTAATTATATTTATTCTTTTATTCTTGTTATACATAGCTCATGCCATAGAGGACGAATGGGATCCTGCAATGCTTGAGGAACTAGACATCATTGATAAGCAGGCTATCGAAGATTTACTCCTGATCACCCTGCATAAACCAGAGGGCCTCTTTCAAGATTTAAGCCGGGGCCAGGATGTGCATCACCCTCACGTCAAGAAGAGCAAACGTATAGTAATATCATCTCATGCGAGACTCCACGGTGCACTACCCTATTACAGTGAAAATGTTCAACAGAAATGCAGATACCTGAGAATGTAATTAGATAGAGGATGGTATTTTTTTATTTATATTTTTGTAAACACCTATAGCTAAATATGGATGAAGATATGATTCTTGAGAAACATCTGACCGCTACAGAAATACAGGATGTCCTCAATATCCTAGATAACTCTATACATGATCCTACAGAATTTGAAGCGTATCTGCTGTCTAATGACGCTATCGATGGGGTATTTAACATATCTATAGATAATCAGCAAGATGTGATTCACGCTATCACGAATACCCCTGTAGATAACCCGTTAGACTTTGAAGAATATCTTTTTTCGACAGCGATGAATAATGCAATTACAGCGTTGAATAATTCTGTAGAAATTACCCCTGTAACTACAATCAACCACCTCCATTCATCCATAATCACCCCCCATCAACCCCATCAGTAACACCTTTAACAGCCTCTTCCACACCTCTCTCAACTGATGAGAGCCGTATACCAACACCGCTGGCGACACCTTTAACATCCCTCTCCTCTCCTCACTCAAGCGCTGACAGCCCTCCATCACCAACGAACCCTGTACATACAGGTCGTGGCTTGCCAGAGGTGCATAACAGAGAGCTTTTTAATAATACTGAGATAAGGGAGTACTTCAACTTTCCACCCGCGAATGCCGTACCAGACTTCCGTATATTCCACGATAATGTCGTAGGTACCATGGACCGTATGTTAACAAGACTCCAAAGTGTTACAAATGATAGGGATATCATACAGGTATCCTTAACAGGAGATGGTGTCGGAGACGAGGTCTATAAACTCCTAAGAAACGGTTGTGAGAATCTTGATGATTTTTACCAGATACTCGAAAAATGTGTGGAATCAAATCTAGCACTTCTCGCTGATAGGTCTTTACAATTAGTAGCCCAGATCGTGCGCTGCCCTACGGGGATGGGGGTCAGAAGAAAAATCGAGGGTTTATTAAATAGTGAAGTGATCAGTAAGAAGAGGCGGTTCCTAAACATTATACATAATCCAAACGATCAACAATGCTTCGCAACGAATGTGGCAATGCTCCTAGATCCCTCTATAGATCAGGATGTGGGCTACCTACATGGTAGAGAGATGCATAACCTTGCGAATGTCCCTGAAGGACCTGTGAGCTTTACCGATATAGAGCGCTTCGAGAGGGCTCTAAATCGTCCGATAGCCGTATTCTTCCGAAGTGATGCAGGTTTGTCGCATTATAAATCGGGGTTTGAAGGACCAGAACCTACCCTGCATCTACTGCTGCACTCTGAACATTACTACGGTATAAGACAAATTAATTCGTTCATGGGTACAAAGTACGTGTGTCCTGGATGTTTTACAGGGTACAGTAGAAAGGGTGGGCACACTTGTAAGACTACCTGCAGTATTTGTCATAACGTTCAATAACACAACAAACCAAAAGCGTTACAGAAATGCAAGGACTGTAATCGGTTTTGTCAATCGTCTTTCTGTTATGATGAACATAAAGCAAAGCGCTCAAACGCACTAAAACAACGAAGTGTTTGTGAAACCTACAAAAAATTAGAAAAATGTGGACTACTCGTCTACAGCGCGGCATCTAAACCCATAGAGCACAAATGCAAGGTGCTTATCTGCTATAAGTGCAAGGAGCCCATAGCTGACGCAGCCGCCAGACGCGATCATAAATGTTATTTCAAAACAGTACCCGTCGACACGAAGCCTAAAGCTAACATAGTGTTTTATGACATTGAGACATTTGTAGGTGCTAACAACAAACATGTACCTTATCTCATATGTAGTCAGACTAATGATCGAAAAGAATCATGGAAAGGACCCGACTGTGTTGAACGCTTCCTTAAACATTTTCGAAGACCTCGCTATCACGGTTACACGTTCATTGCCCACAATAGCCGCGGTTTCGATAGTTATCTGGTGTTAAATCCGTTGGTTAAAGAGGGTTTAACCCCGATCTAATCACCCAAGGTAGTAAAATCCTATGTTTCGACGATAAAACATATCGACAGAGATATATTGACTCTGTGTCCTTTCTACCCATGAAATTAGCTAAAATACCTCAAGCCATGGGGTTCAAGGACAAAGTGAAGGGTTATTTCCCACATTCCTTCAGCTCTCTAGATCAGTGGTTCCCAACCTTTTTTGAGTACTGTACCACCAAAGCATTTCAAACCAACCAAAAGTACCACCTACTACGCGATCAATCGTGGTGATGCCCAGGATGTATAATTAATAAATTAATAGTCTATTATATTGTGGCAGACGGGCTGTGTGTGTGTGTGTGTGTGTGTGTGTGTGTGTGTGTGTGTGTGTGTGTGTGTGTGTGTGTGTGTGTGTGTGTGTGTGAGAGACCTGGATAAAGTCACATGGTCACACAGGTTGGCAGTTTATTGAAGTAAAGCTTTAGTTCTGAGACACCATTCACCATGGATAGCCACCAGCCACCATGACAGCACAGAGCAGTGTATAGTCAAATCGGCACGTACATTAAAATTGGCATGGCGGCCGATACGTGGCACAGCGGCCCTACATTAAAATTGACATGGCGGCCCATCCTGTGTGTGTGTGTGTGTGTGTGTGTGTGTGTGTGTGTGTAGCTAAGGTGAAACCTGGGAGTGCAAGAAGGAGAGAAATGATGAGGAGAGATAGAGAAGAGGAGAGTTTTGTTTGTGTGACCCAATGCGACAATTAATGTGACACTTAAATCATATATTCAATCATAACTAATCATATAAATTATAATAGCCATTGTTTAAAGACTAAAAAAAAAGTTAGTAACTCACCAATTAATGTGACACTTGAGCCTGTCATACAAGCTAAGAACAGTTGTGTCTTTACCTTGAAGAGAGAGATTCAGCTGGTTGAGTTTGCTGAAAATATCAGAGAGGTATCCCACGCAGCCGGGCTACCCAGTCTGCATCGTCGAACATCGCCACAAGGGGGTGTGTGTGCTCAGACAGAAATGCCCTCACTTCATTGCGCAGCTCGAACAGCCGCTGTAACGACTTCCCTCGGGATAACCACATGACGTCGGTGTGAAGCAGGAGCTGTTTATGTTCTGACCCACCGTCTTCACAAAGTGACTGAAACAGTCTATGATTCAAAGGCCTGGACTGTATGAAGTTGATCACCTTCCATCATTCAAAACATCATTTAACTCTGGACTCATTCTCAGCTAGTGCTGAGATGTAACGTCAGGGTTTACCTTTTTTACGTGCCATTAATCCATTTACTCTGCCGGTCATCGCCGCAGCGCCGTCTGTGCACACATGAGAGCAGTATTTCCAATCCAGCTTGTGTTGAGAGAAAAAATTGTCAATAACGTTAAAAACTTCCAGTCCAGTAGTTCTCCCTGTGAGTTTCTTGCAAAACAGAATGTGCTCGTTCATCTCCAACGTGTCTTTGTAACGCACAAACGCAATCAGTTGTGCTTCCCCACTGACATCCGTCAATTCATCCAACTGCAAAGCAAACATATATGCTTTACATTGTTTCTGGATGAACCAGCTCGACTCAGCCATTGATCCATAATGATTTTTATCTCAATAAACACCAGCGCATTCACTTGATAGGATGTTGTTTTGCTAGCAAGCGCGCCACTACAATGATGATAATTCAGAGTTTTTTTTTCTCAATGAACACCTGACAGCTGACAGACAGTCCGGCGCCGGCGGGCGGGAAGCTGAACTCAGCGCCAATAATAATATAATTATAGCCAGCAAATGATTACTTAATTTGAATGCCCCCAATTTTGGTTAAATTATTACAGATTATGCATTATTCATTATGTGGGTACAGTTTTCCTGTACAATTTCTAATAAAAAAAATAAACCAAATTTTTTTTTTTTTTTTTTTTACTTTTCAAAATCTTTTCATGTACCACCTGGGGACCACCCACGTACCACTAGTGGTACGCGTACCACCGGTTGGGAAACACTGCTCTAGAGAACCTTTAGTATATAGGTCCATATCCAGCACCAGAGGATTATAATCCAGATCGAATGTCATCGTCAGAACGAGAGACATTTTTTCTCTGGTACGCTACCGTTAAGACAGGTGTCTTTAATTTTGCAGCAGAGGCGAAGCGTTATTGTGCCAACGACGTAGATATCCTTAGCCGAGGTTGTCTGAAATTCTGGGACGATTTCATTAAAGAAACATCTGCGGATCCTTTTCAATCAATTACCATTGCCGCGGCCTGCTTATGAGTTTTCAAAACAAAATATCTAAAGCCAGAGACCTTAGCCATACCGGACCCCGACAACTATAGAAGCCAGAAATGTTACTCTAATTCTGCCATACAATGGCTGGAATACATGTCAAAAAAGCATGGTATTTCTATAACACATGCCTTGAACGGTGGAGAAAAAAAAGTAGGGCCCTACTTTATCGATGGCTATCATGAGAGAGACCTAGAGAGCGGTGGTAAAGAGAGACATGCCTACGAGTTTTATGGATGTTTTTTTTCATGGTTGTACAGAATGTTACAAGGCCCATGATTTGAATCCTTTGACCCGTAAACTGTATGGCGAGATGTATACAGATAGTCTAGCTAAGATAGCTGATTTAAAGGCCACATACGGTCTCGATACAACGGTCATGGGAGCATGAATGGAAGGAATTGAAAGATACAGATGTACAAGTCATAGATTTCCTAAAACAATACCCGGCCAGTCTAACCGAAGAACCTTTGAACCCTTGAGATGCTTTGTATGGAGGTTGTACATCTGCTATAAGACTACGCTACATAACCCCTCCTGATGAGACAGTATCATACAATGACGTGTGTTCATTATATCCACACGTGATGCGCAGTTCAGAATATTTCTATCCCACCGGACACCCCGTTATTATACGAAGCGATTTCAAAGACCTAAACACCTATTTCGGGTTGATCAAAGCCACCATCATACCCCCTAGAGAACTATACTTTCCGGTCTTGCCCTACCGAGGGAACGGTAAACTCCTTTTCCCCTTGTGTCGAACGTGTGCTCTCGCGAATAATCAGAATACTGACTGCCTACACACAGATGTAGAGAGAGCGTTAACAGGTGTATGGATTACCCCTGAGTTTAACAAAGCTATAGAGTTAGGTTATCGTGTAGCAGAAATCCATCAAGTATGGGATTTCACGGAACGTAGCAACGACATCTTTACCTCTTACATCCAAGCTTTTCTGAAGGGGAAGACAGAAGCTAGTGGATACCCCACTGATGTGGTCACCAAGGTTGATAAAGATCGATACATTGCCGAATACCAGAGACGCGAGGGTATACTATTAGATAAAACATCAATCTCTTCGAACCCTTCAAAGAGGTGTCTGTTCAAGTTGATGTTGAATTCCTTTTGGGGGAAATTCGCGCAATGCTCTAATTTACCACACACGGTGCTCTTAAGAGACCCTTCTGAGTTTTTCAAACTTTTATTCTCAGAAGAGTACGAAGTGAAATATATGGCATTCCTGAGCGATGATGTGGCATTAGTTCAGTGGTGTTACACAGAGCGTCATCTTCTCAGTCAAAGAAATACCAACATTTTCATTGCATCCTTTGTGACAGGCTACGTACGTATGCATTTGCATAACTATCTGCATAAACTTGGTGAAGATGTTTTATATCACGATACTGATAGTGTGATTTATAAGACACATAAGGATAGCGAGAGTCTACCCCTGGGGTCCTACCTAGGCGAGTTGACTAGTGAGCTCCGACCAGGGGAATCCATCATAGACTGGGTGACTTGTGGACCAAAGTCATACGCATATCTTACTAACCAAGATAATGTTGTTTTGAAAGCAAAAGGAATAACACAAACTTATGAGAGTTGTAAACAGGTTTCATTTGGGGGTATGTGTGGTTTAGTTCAAAACTATCTAAACCCTGACTCTTCTGCACCCGAACACATCCTATACGCTGCCCAGTTCAACATTAACAGGTGTAAAAAAGATCTCTCTCTCTCTAATGCCTCAGTCTTAAAGAGAGTCCGAGTGGTTTACGATAAACGCAGGTTGTACTCTAACGGGACCACAAGACCTTTTGGGTATTGAGAGAGTAAAAATGGCCTTTACAGCAGAATATGATTTCGACCCCCGTTTGGAGCTTCCTATGTCAACAATTATAGAGGCCCCGAGTGAGTGTGGAAAAACATATCTTGTACAGAAACTATTGCAACGTTGTAAAGAATCTTTGTCGAATGTACCTTATAATATCGTGTGGATTTATGATTGTTATCAACCTTTATATGATGTTTTATTGAAAACAATAAAAAATCACTTTTGTCAAAGGGTTACCAACATCATTCAACGAAGAGACATTGTTCCCTAGCAGTATGGAACATCACCTAATTATTCTGGATGATATGGTTTTCTCTGCGGGGGAGCATCTCGAAGTGGCTAAAATGTTCACCCAATATAGACATCATCGTAAAATTAGTGTAATACTACTTACACAGAACCTGTTTCAACAAGGTAAACATAGTCGTACAATTAGTCTTAATGCTAGCTACTTGATTTTATTTAAAAACCCTCGAGATAGATTACAACTTTCAATATTGGCGGGACAAATGTATCTGGGCGAGAGATCCTTCCTATTGGACAGTTTCAAAGAGGCTACTATCCACCCCTATTCATACCTATTAATAGATCTACGTCCACATTGCCCTGATCAGTTGCGACTTAGAAGTAGCTTGCTCCCCCAGGAAGGACCCCCGGTCGTCTACATTAGAAAATAATAAAGATGTCGTGTCGTATAAGGAGTCATATGTCCGTATTGAAAGCTTTATATAACACAACCCCCTCTATTCGGAAACAGATGTTGGCCAGATCTTCACCCGATCTATTAAGGTGTATGTGTGAGATAGCATTAAATGTCCTGAAAGGTGTCATACCCCTTAAAAACGCCCACACACACAAACTACGAAGAAAAAAGAAAATCCTAAAGATATTAGCTGATAGCAAAGTTAATCTTTCTAAAAAGAGAAGAGCCCTTATGCAAACAGGGGATTTTTTTTTTATCCCTCTACTTAGCACTGCCATCCCATTTCTGGCGTCTTTATTCACAAAAAAAAGTTAATAATGACTAGTATGCAGAAGATGGTTCTTATCCCTAAAAGTCAGTGGATCCAGGCCTCATCTACAGGGGTTATACCTCCTACTAACATCGTTGATAAGGCTTCAGATAAAATACATACAGGGATGTATAATATTCTGAACGATATTACAGTTAAAGAGGAACATGTGCTATCTCCAGTTGACACCAACGCATCGCGATTACATAATCCGACTGTCTATGCCACGGAATCTGAAAAAGCAAAAAAAATGTATATTCTTCTACATCGATATCTAGGTTTACTTAGACAGAAATAACAAGATACCTACAAGCTCACACCTCCAGATACAAGGGTGAGCGAAGCTACGGTTAGAGACCCAGGGGATATAGAACAAATAGTTTCGGCCCTCCCCGTTAGAAGTCAAGTAAAGTCAAGGTTTATCCTACAGCAACTAAATGTTCTACCTAACGAATCATGGAATCTTAGAGGCGAGTTTATTCATAAAGGCGTAGTCATTAAGGGTTCTCACATATTAGATTATCTAAAAACTCTGACCAGTATCTCTAAGCATTCTACACCAGGCCCTGGTTTTGATGTCTTTCTACAAGCCCTATCAGAGGTTAACCTGCCTTTATCTTATATAGGAAATAAAGATGTTCGTAAGTCCTTGAATGCTCTAAAGACTTGTTCAGATGTCGATGAGGAGGCTTCTCTCTATGAGCTGTATTTGCCCTCTGAAAGTCTTATACCCCAAAGAAAGAAGAGACGGTTTAATGAACCATTCAGGGATAAATCTACTGTTAAAAGATGGGTCAGTTTGTGAAATGTATTTGTGCTATGTATTTTAAATAAAAAACAACTAAAATACCTTCAGAATGTGTGTGTTTTATTATATTTATTACATACGTTCATTTGGGCACCTCTGCATTTTAATATACATTTCTTATATTTTAGGACAAATTTACTGACTAGGAGGTCATTTCTCAAAGTGTCCCCTGTATAATGTTTAAATATGATATCGTTCAGACTGTATCCTCTTGCTCTTTGACATAGAAAATATACACAATGATGTCCACAATAGGCTGAGAGTTCAATCTGCACACTACGAGTTGAATAATAATAGGATTCTGTAACATTTTGTTCTAGAAATTCTCGGATATGTGAAGGATATGCCTTAGAATTTGGACTAAGGCCGAAGGAATAAAAAAAGACACCCTCTCGCTCGTTATCAAGACTCACAGCGAGCCAGTGCACCCCTGGTTTATTGCTAGGATCCGTATTAACAATAAAATAGAAGGGTCTAATCAGTGTATTCTGTAAATTGGTTTTTAACTAATCACAGGCCCAAACACCTTGAAAACGAGACCCCAACAAGGATGAACATAACGTTTGTAATTCTACATTATTCATTTTCTAATAATAGTCTACCAACACTTGTCGTCTGTCATTGATTTCAAGAATTGAGTCAAAACACGCATATACGATCAGAGTTGCAGTGATGTGCAGAGGCTGTCGGAATCTCATCTCCAGACGTAGATTCCCTGTAGATGTGGGTGAGGACGCTAACCCATCCTCGTCTGGGTCCAGATTAAAATAATACAATCCATATCCTGCTAGAAAGTCACTTCGATCAAAAATCACAGCAGAATCCTTCAGATGTCGGCCTGTGGCTGTGAATAAACTGTAGAACTCCCTAACAGCGTTGCCCTGTGCAAACTGAGGTTGATAAGCTTTTGAAGGAATCTGTCGTCCGTCTTGGCTTAAAGCTGCATATTCTAAGTTAAAATGCTGGAAATTAAAAGGATTTCTATTAGATACCCCGTTATAGGACTCGTGTTTGACTAGAGTTAGTATTACGTACTTTGGCAGTAACCCCAGGAAAATATTCTCGTGGGTTGATACTCTAGAATTAATAGGAATCGAGAATGTCTTTACATTAATACGTGATAATGGATATAATGCATCCCCCTTCTGTAACGCTGATGCGTGACCTAATTGTACAGCTGGCGATATTACAACCTTCTTGACGAATAATGTAGCACTAAGAATATGTAGAATATAACCCCCAGCGGCCACCGACATTATACAGAAATCGTCTTTAGCCCTAGTGAGCTTTAATTTTAAATCAACCTTATTTAACAATAGACGATCACTAAAAAATATATCTGAATGGATTCCTCCCAGGAGATGGAACTCTCTGGATAAAGCACATTCACAACCCCTGATTTTCAACCCCTTATTTCCCCCTTCAGCTGTTAGACGTATATCCTCCATAGCACCGGCAGTATCTTTAGCGAATAAACCAGCACTGAACTGGCTTTTCAGAATATCTGGGGAGTAATTTAATAATGTCTCAATTGTTGCCCGATAGGGATGGGTAGAGCTAGACTGACTGATTAAACGATCCTGCACTGTGACATCCACTTGGCTAAAAATTGTATTTAGAGGGTAGTTGATTAGAGACACGTTAGCATCGGCGGCCAGATTACTACCATCAGGATTGGTGATCTTGGCCTTTAAATATAATAACGTATTATTGAGATCCAAGTATCTCTCTCCCTCACCGGGTATATGAAATTCTATAGGTGAATCCCTAGTCAGAGCAGTTATAGGGGATACTTCAATATAATGGCTTCGTTCGATCGATAACTGTGTATAGGGAGCTGCGAAAATATCCAGCTCGGACCTTGAGCATTCTTGTGACCTATGGTGAATCATGCTTCAGTTAGAATATATCCTTTGCACGGACACGCTTCTTCGACGGACGTCTCCTCTGACTAACGGCTCTAGCTCTACCTTTTTTCTTTTTATAAGATCTCTTATTCTTCGTAGCTGTTGATCTGCATCCAGGAGGGATCCTTCCTCTCGATGACCTCACGCCATACCCGGAACTGCTCTGTTCACCCATCCTAGTGGTCACTTTCTGGATCACGTCATGTAAAACATCTTTTCCAATATTTTTAGAAGCTGTCTTTATGTGGGGTTTAGCTATGTTAATACCAGTTTTAAGAAAAGGCATCACAAACTTGAATAATCTTGAGAAAATAGAACCCACGCCTCTGCCATATTGTACCGGTGCCCCGGCGAATCCTGCTAATTCATCCCCCACCTGATTTACATAATAATTAACGAACCGGCGGGGTTCGCCATAGGTCTCCATAATGTCTTTACTTCTTTTTATTATACGCTTACGTTCAGAGGTTTAAAATGTAATTTTACAATTACTTTCCCATACGTAAAATTAACTAGCTTATCTCTATCGGTCTTGATCTCTATTTGAATAGTATTTATATCGGTTTTTGAGACCCTCGAATAATGCGCCTTATCATAGCGTATGTTAACGATGTCTCCATACGTCCCTCTGATTTGCACGGTGGATAATAGTGGAACGAACGTGTCGCAGACGAGTTGGTGCTCTGAGAGGTTCGAATAGACAAACAGATTATATACACCTGAGCCTAGATCCGCCGGATGGGGTGCTACAGTATTAGCTAAATCATAACATTGGTTGCAATTCAATCCCAGAACATAACATAACTCTGCTGGGAACTTGACCTCATACAGACCATACCCCGTAAACTCACAGGTAATTTTTTTTAAAAGGAGCCCGGCCTTTTTATCACCCGGCATGCGTAGACTATCGGTGATTAGTTTTATTAATTGTTTAGGGTTTTTATAATAACCGTCTATACCTATGTGTTGTCTTTTTACCACAGTGCTAGGCCGTTTTAGAGGTCTATACTCAAAATAGGCTGATTCACCCGGTATATTGTACCAGGTATGTGGATAGGTTATTTCTGCCAAACCCACTAACCATTCTCCTTTTAAATGTAGGGCTTTAGCTAGATTAATACTGAAACTGGAGCACCTATTCTTGGGGAAAACTCTCATGCATGCGTTGGAAGGGAGAGTGACGTAGAACCCTTCCATTATGATAACCAGGGTTGACAAACAAAAATCCTGAATGAATTCCTCCTTCAAAGTTTAGGATTATATAAGGACATTGTTCATACAGCTGTGAGAGTACTCTTTAAGATATAAGAGTTAAATTTTGTCGGCCAACCCCTCCATTTCACTAGAGTGAATATTTTACCATTTAGTTTCTTATCCCCCAGACACTTCTCTATCATATATCTCTTGTTCTTTGACTCTACAATTTTCTATAACTCTACTTCATAGAATGTGCCGCTTATAGTCTCATCATCCTGGTCCTTCAGTACATACACTACCGGTACACGCGGTATACGTTTCTCTATAATAAATGTCTCATGCGTATATGTTTGTTCATAGCGTTTGTCGAAGACACCCCTATATTTAGAGAGGCGTACAACCGTACCGATATCAAACTTAAATCTAGGTGGTTTCTTAGGAGTTAGAGGTGTTGAACCATACAGGTTCTGGAATACCTGTAGTAGGTTATTTTTAGAAACCTCTATGGGTTTCATTTTAATACTGGAATGATACGAATTGTTATAGCTCTCTACCATATCCGGCAACATATCAATATAACGGAAAAAATTTTTAGCTGTAAAAAATCTCCACATCCGGTCCTTCAATGTGCGGTTCAGCCGCTCGATGACGCTCGCTTTTAATTCGCTTCCGGTAGCAAAGTGGTGGATGTTATGTTTTTATAACAACTGTTTAAAATTCTTTGCCTTCATCTGTTTGTATTTTTACCCGTGCACCACTTTCATCTAAAACTGTAGCGAAAGCCTTTGTAACAGTTAAACCCGTTTTACTTTTTAGCGGTCTGACGTATACCATCTTTGAGAATACATCCATTACAGTCATCAGATATTTAAAACCATCGTTATCCTGCGCTAAGCTTTGCATATTGCATAAATCAATTTGAAATTGATAAAGAGGTCTTGGAACAAACACTCTATTTCTATTAAAATTTATTCTAGCAGGTTTATGCAGAGTATAAGTATCCTGTTTTGAAAGCCATGCTTTGATAACCTTCGTTCTAATTCTAACCCCTGTAGAGGTCTCCACAGCCTTTCGTAGGCGGTCTACTCCCCCATACGATCCAGGGTTAGCTGGATCATAATATATTTTGGCCAATACACTATCCATATTTTCTAGCATCTCTTCCCTAGGATTATACTACAGGAGTGAATAAGTATATAGCAAACATTTTTCTAAAGAAGGAGAGACGAGGTATTTTTTTTTTTTTTTTAACACACCATTTTATTGATTGTACAGAAGCATAAAAAACATTTCATTACAGCAATCAATCATTCTCGATACACTTTTGCCAGTTTTGGCACTGTGGACATGAATTTAACTACAGATCCGTAGACAGTGTCAGCATCGATCTCGGGTAGTCTAGATGTATATCCTTAATCACTTCTTTCAGACATTCGCTGTTCTTAAATTCTTAAATTCTGGAACTCGAAAAGCAGTCCTTCACAGATCCCCTGCAGGCGTAACGGTGAAGGGACGGATAATCTCATCCGCCCCAGAAGGGCACTAATTATCGCTGTCAGCTGGCCACTCCATAGCATTGTCAACAATGCAGCTTCATTGATCCCGTAATACATGGATGCTTCAAACAGACATTCATGCTGCCTTTGGCTTGGATGCTGAATACTGCATCCATAGCAGTGCTCGTTGAGATGTCGATCGATACAAGACTTCAGTATTTCGGCCAAAACTAATTTAATACTACCAATCATTTTATGGTCCATGAAACCCTCTCTCTCATCCACCATTACCGGTAGTAATGTAAGTCTTCTCGATGGCGATGGGGAATTCACGGTCCCCTCAGCGACAGGTATTTCTGCAGGATAGCCCGATTCTGGTGTGTGTGATCGCCAGGGGCTGCCAGGAATCCAGGAGCTATTTAGGGGTGTGTAGACAGCCTCTGTATCAAGGGCGTCGACGATGGTCTCCTGTGATGACAGGTCTGGTGCTTCGGGGGTCCTCATCGTTACCCCACTCCATATAATTGATGGCAACTCCCCCGGCGGTGTTGATGGCTCCATGGCTCCGTATAGGCAGGCTGGTATCTATACCCCCGGCAACGTAGTACTGGTTAGAGGAATGTACAGTAGCGGAGAGCTGGGTTCTTCCGAGTCCAACCCATATGCATTGTAAAGATCGTGCTGAGAGAAGGTCATGATTGCTGTCTAAAAGTATAAACGCACTGTAACTCTTTTTTAAAAGGATGATTTACGGATAACACGCCCCTTCCACCGCCCCCTCGCTAGGGCAGTCACACGACGACTCTCCTAATTCAATGTCCGGAAAGAGGCGTCTCCTAAGATGATCCAAATCCGAACGCACCTTTAACATCTCACTCGTGACAGCTCCACACGACTGAAGACATTCTAACCATGTGTTTATAGGAACACGAAATAGTATGCGTTCTGGTCCCACTGCATACCTTTTGAAGATGGTTAAATCTCCAATCCCACTAACACCTGGGGTGGTATGTATAGATACCCTATCGCCGTAATATTGCAGTAACCACGACCGTCCTTAAGCCTTCTAGCTACTAGACCATTCATAGATTCATATGAGGCTTTTTTTAGTTGCCAAAACTCTCTCTCACTTAAATAGATCTCTGGTCTTCTTCCAACGCCTTGGAAATACGCTAAGGCCATCTTATAGATAGCAACTCGCTCTACCCGTCCATCATACTCCAGACTTAATACACCATCGGAGACCGGCCATACTTCGTTAGAAATATCTCTTCCATATCTGCATGGTGCTAGCAACAGTGCTTTAATACGAGCAAGTCTGTCAGATGTGCTTATAGCTGGTGTAGACATATTGTCTGCCATTATGCTCTTCTTTCATTGAACACTCTCTCTATGGGGGCTCACTCTAGATATATATACATAGTTTTTATACAACGCCCACGTCTATGTCACGCATAATATCGCACACCTCCCATAAACATAAACACACGCCTATACCGACACCTATACAGACACCGACAAAGCCTACCCGCATCAGTAGTTTATTAACAGTATTTTGTGTAATAATACTAGTTTGATCACACTCTGAGAAGTCTACTGTAGTCTGGTCTTCGTTGGAAGCCTTGAGAGGTATCACCTCCATCGGTGCTACGGTTGACATGTCTACCCTTGATTTATAGCTTTGGGGTTTTTAAACATACATCAGACAGATCCCGTCGTCAGAATCTTCACACTTATGCCTTCTTTCTGAAGGTAAGGGGCTAGGCACCCCTCTAACCGTTCAGTTAGTGGCAGGGCCGTAGCCAGGGTTTAGAAATTAGGGAGGTCCATTTAAATTTTTTTTGGCCCAGACCGGCCCACTATAATCGGTCGGACACCACCCAGCCAGGGTTTAGAAATTAGAAGGGTCCATTTCTGGCTTGACTAGACATAAGGAGAGAGAGATGATTACAATGAACTGGTACATTCAGGTCCAGAATTGTTGGAATTCTCTGACAAAAAGCTGTACAATTTAAACCATACCATACTGGTAATGAGCAAATAGTTGTTTATTCAATTAATGCATGGAGCTGTTCCATTTTATACTAACTTCATTCATTCATTCATTCATTCATTTGGTACTAACTACTCAGTTCATACAGATTTCAAGTATCCAAATATCAATGATGAATATTGCATAAGGTTTACACAGTTAATAGATCACCTGTTTGTTTTATATTCATGCTCAGAGGAGTAATAGTTAGATCTTTGTATGTGTGGTTTCAATGGTGTGCTTGTTTGTTACAGCCGGCCACTAGGGGGCAGCGTCTCATTAGTAGTGGTGATCAGCTTAGATGTGACGGTCACTCTGGGCTTATTTTAGCCAACGCAATTCTGACCAAATAACGTTATCATTCATATTATTATCGACATCACCATGGCAGAGATGGCACATACAAACTACCTCAGGTTCTTCCTCCAGCTCACCGTCCCTCCTCGGCCCTTCTGCCTGGCTGGCTACCTGGGGCTGTGTTGAACTTGTTGCTGCACCTACACTAGTATTATTGTGGATGACGACGTTGAAGCAGCAAACATGTCTGTGATTTTATTATATTTTTCAGCATCCACTAGTTTTCTGATTTTTTCCGCCGGCAATTTCTCTGCACCCCCTTCTGTTTCTCCATTTTTTCCTGTTCCGCATCTGTTCTTCTCACACGAGAACACGAGAAACAGGTGAAAGAGGGGGGGGGGCTTATTAAGAGATGTGATTGGGCCGCAGCACGCATAATGGGCCGCTGTTCCCAGCCTAGTGGGGGAGGGGCTTAGTAAGAGATGTGATTATTGGGCCGGCCGAGTGTCAGTCAGTACCAAATGGGCCGGTCGTTGACCAAACGGCCCCTGTTCTGCATCTCAACGGCCCACGCGCAAATAGTTACCGAGGTCCGGACCTCGGTGACCTCATAGCTGGCTACGGCCATGGTTAGTGGTCATCTACTTACACTTTTAAAACTACAACAATAACAGTCTGTTATGCGTAAGCCTCGCTATCTGGACGTGCATAGGTCACACCTATGACTGACTTTAACAACTCCCCCCTCGTTCTGATCACTGGGCCGTATTAACGCTACATTAGCAGCAGTAGGTCTCTGCTGTAAAAACATCATGGGTTTCAGATTGGCAGAGAGACATCCTGCATACTGAGATGGTTCACTTTGACAGCCAATATCTGAAACACACACAGGTTTCTATGATACATTTTCTCTTTATCTACACATATACAATATAATACATAAAAGATATGTGCAGGATAATTGTCTAAAGATTGTGACATTCTCCATGAAGCCACATTATAGACCATTTGTATTTTTCTTGAAAATTACCCTGCACACACACACACACACACACACACACACACACTCACACACACACACACACACACACACACACACACACACACACACACACACACACACACACACATACAAGGTCGTAAATCAATACTTACCCTGGTAATGACAGAAGCTTTAGACCTCCCTGATTTGCTATCCTCATCCATTTGTACCGCCTCCTGTGCTGAAAACAGCATGGGGCTGCAGACTGACAGAGAGATATCCTGCATACTGAGATGGTGCAATTTGACAGCCTTCAGAGGGGAATCACACAGCTTTCTATGAAGCATACATTTCTTTATTTACACATATACATTATAATCCATAAAAAAGAAATGTTAAGGAGAAGTGTCTAAACATTCTCTTGCATTTGGCTTTATCCAAGAAACCACTTTATAGACACATTGTATTTTTCTTAAAAATATTCCCACACACACACACACACACACACACACACACACACACACACACACACACACACACACACACACACACACACACACACACACACACACACGCACACACACACACACACACACACACCCACACAGGGTCATAAATCAACACTTACCCTGGTACTGACAGAAGTTTTCGGCTGATTTATTCTGAAAATCCCGCCTCTATTTTGTCCCGCCTCCGAATGTCCTTCCCCCTATAGCCCCGCCCCTTCCTAAACCGGAAGTCCATCCTTCCAGAACCGGAAGTCCCACCTCCTCGAAAAAGGGGCGGGGCTTAGGGTCATAAATCATATCAAAGTGGGCGTGGTTTTAATCAATCAAACTAAAAGGGCCGTGGTTTGCATAATGAGACAGACGGTGGGTACTTATTCTCTCTCTATTGCGCATATGTACCCCTGTATCATTATACAGATAATATCAACCATGTACAAATATATATATATATATAATATATATATATATATATATATATATATATATATATATATATATATATATATATATATATATATATATATATATATATATATATATATATATATATATATATATATATATATATATATATATAACAGATCAAGCAGATTACCAATAAATATAAAAATATGTGTATACAAATAAGGCATATAAGGTAAATTAATGAGTGATGTGTGAGTCTGCAGATTATACTTAGGCCTGGCTATAACCCATAGGTATGAAGGTCTACAGTTAGTAGTCCCTCTCTGACAATGTTGCATGCTGTGTTTCTATTTCTGTTCAGTGAGCTCTCAGACAGGCTGTGTAACTGATGGAACGGCACAGAGAACATCATTATATCAGACTCACAGCTGCTGATGGTGCCTTATGTGCTGTCAGGCATATTAAAGAGCCAGAGGCAACAGGTGGGGACCACAGACAGGCAGACAGACCAGCAGACAGACACGTTGGCAATGCAGGCAGGAAGGTAGACAGACAGGCAGGTAGATATACAGGACGGTAGATAGTCAGGTAGGTATGTAGACAAGCGGGCAGGCAGGCAGACAGATAATTTGGCAATGAAGGCAGGCAGGTAGACAGACAGGCAGGTAGACAGACAGTGTGGCACAGCGTAACAACAACACAAGCATCAAATTTGCTGACGACACAGTAGTGGTGGACCTGATCTCTGCAAATGACGAGAGGGCCTACCTGGAAGAGGTAAAGGTTCTAGCGGGATGGTGTCAAGAGAACAGCCTCTCCCTGAATGTCAGCAAAACAAAAGAGATGATTGTGGACTTTAGGAGGTCGGGGGTCAGGGACTACAGCCCTCTCAGCATCGACGGGGCACCGGTTGAGAGAGTGAACAGTTTTAAGTACCTCGGAGTCCACATATCCGTGGACTTGGCATGGACCACACACATTGACAGTGTTATCAAGAAGGCACGGCAACGCCTCTACTTCCTTAGGCGCCTAAAGAAGTTCCAAGTCAGTCAGAAGATCCTTAAGAACTTCTACTCATGCACAATAGAGAGCATCCTGACTGGCAATATCACCTCCTGGTTTGGGAATAGCACTGCACAAGACCGTAGCAGACTACAGAGAGTGGCCCGTTCAGCCGAACGCACAATTGGAGGGGGGCTTCCCACTCTCCAAGACATTTACAACAAGCGCTGCATGGGTAAGGCTAAGAGAATAATCAAAGACCCCAGCCACCCAAACAACTGCCTCTTTGAACTGCTGCGGTCAGGCAAGCGATACTGGAGTCTCATGGCAAGCACAGAGAGACTCAGAAGGAGCTTCTATCCCCAGGCCATCAGGATGCTCAATGAACAATAGCACTGTGTAACAAACCATCAGATACACCCACAGCACACACATCCACACGTACACACTCACTTTAAGTAAACAACTCACTGTAGCACCCACTTTACTCACTTTAGACACTTAACACACTTTATATTATTGGTAAGAGATTTGCACATCATCTCATACCTCAAGAAAAAGAATTGCACCTCACCACCACAAGGTGGCACCACAAGCTAAGCTATTGTATATTGTTGTAACTCAGTTACCTTCTCTACTGCATTGTATACTGTATATATGTATATTGAACATTTTAGTTTTGTTTACACTTGTTTAGGTACTTGACTTTCTATTTTATACTTATATTATGCTTATTTTATACTATATTTTTATTTTATCTAGCACACTCTCAGGAGCAAAACAGAAAGAAGCATTTCATACAAAGTATTCTGTATTTCTGTATGACAACTAATAAAGAAACTTGAAACCTGACGTTTTTAAATCCTTGCTTAAGACCCATATTTTCTCTCTCTCTTTCAGCCTACCCTGATGTCACCTGGTCGAGGATCGACCCTTAGCTTAGTCTGGTTAGTTCAGTTAGGATGTCCGTTTATTGCTCCTATGTCTGCTTATTGCGGACATGGGAGCTTTTCTACAGTATACCCTTGTCCCTGTCTCTGTGAGTGGATGTCTCCAGTGATAGTGTGTTGATATACAGATTGCAGTGACTGTTCTCCCTCAAACTGGATCTGAGCACCACTGGCGCCATGGATCTGCTTCATGCTGTCTTCAGTCCAGTGGAGGTTATTCCATGACAACACGTGAGGCAGAACTTCACTCATAATTATTATTAATTTACATATATATATATTTTTTTTGTTTATTTATTATTATTATAATTTTTTTTATTAGAAATGTTTTCCTCTGTAAAAAAATGCCAATGAATTTTTTTTCTTTTTTCAAAAATGGCCAAGTGACAGCTCTGAGCTCTCTGATCAGGCCTGCTCCCATAACTGCAGTAATGGCGAGCTGTCAATCACTCAGTGCAAAATAACTGCACGGTTGATCTTAGGAATATAATTATCCAATCAAAATAGGGTAGGGTAGGCGCGAAAATTTGGCCGGTTTTGGCCGGTTTGTGGGCGAAAATGGGTGGATTTTGTAACTATTTTTTTTAAACTTTATTTCGGTTTTAGGGTTAGGGTTATGTTATTTAATTATTTGGGGGAGCCAGCCCCCCAAATTCCTGAAATGCATAGAAATCTATGAAATAAATAAAACAATCTGACATTTATATTAAAAAGAGCTAGCCCCCCAAACCCCTAAAATACATAGAAATCTATGCATTTTGGAACAGTTACTATATATATAGTCAAGAATGCATTTAGTCATACTTAAAGTTTAAAGTGCTTTACTTGCATTGAACATTGCATTGAACATTGAACATTGAGGAGACATCATTAGAAAGCACAATGTATGTTTCCATAGTTACGCAGTTTACACACAATTGTACATCTCCGCTGAACCAAATTATCACACAGCTATAAACTCCATTTCCGCCTGTCTCTTAGCAATAAACAAATGGATGACGAACAACTTCCTAAAATTAAATGAGGGCAAAACTGAAATCCTACTAGTCGGTCCTATAACAAAAAGATAAATGTTACAGAGCAATATGGGGCAACTTACTCCTTGGATCAAACCCAAAGTTACAAGTAAATAACCTACACTGGCTTCCGGTAACATTTAGAATTGATTTCAAGGTCCTCCTCCTTATATACAAAGTATAAACATTGCGATCATCTACTATTGAAGGTTCCAAGCCACAGTCTAAAGCAAATCGGGGATGCAGCCTTTGCTAACTATGCACCAAAGTTATGGAACACACTACCTATGGTCCTGGACATTAGGGAAGCTAGATCTCTTAATATTTTCAGAAATAAGCTAAAAACGTACCTCTTCACCATAGCCTTCTAATACACCCCGCTGTTGATTGTACTGTAGCACTATTTTACTCTGGCCATTCTATTGCATAATTTTACTATCTATTCTACTATTCTATTATTGCACTATATTATTGGTGTGCAAACCAGTCAACTTACAAAAAATAGCCTGTTGGAGGATTTCAACAAGATAAATGCGACAACATTGCAAAATATTTCACTATAATATTTCAAAGTGAAGTAAAAAATATTATAATAATTATTTGATCATGTTAAAAAAGGGGAAATAAAAAACATTTGTAAAAAAAAAAAAAAAAAAAAGAAAAAAAAAATGTAATCAGTGGGGCACAGATAATCATCTGTAGGGCACGTGCCCTACTGATAGTGGTCTAAATACGCCGATGGGTAGGCGGGTTAGTGACAGTATGCGCACGCGATTGATTGGCGTTCACGCCGTGCCACACAAACTTAAGATCCAATCAGAGACGCACAGCGGCGTGATTTTCCCCGTAGCCTATGTTTGCGAAGACGCAAACATAGGCTATGGAAAAAAATCATGCGCCTTGGCTGCGTTTGTTTACAAAATCTTTGTTGAAGAAGCTAACTTGTTGGATCTAACGTAGCTAAAGGGCTACCACCGCAGCTACCAGGCCCAGGGTGGAGTGTTTTGTTATTGTTCATGAACTTATTGTGCATCGTTTGATGATGTATATATTTTTTATTATATCAACAGAACAATGTTTAGTGGATTTTGACAGCATCCTCACGCAAATGAAGGATCGATTAGATCACAAAAGACTGCTGTTTTTCTTGCATTGCCTGTCTGCAAGCAGACAAGGTCATTGAACGTTTCATCAGAAAATATCGAAGGATGGATTTAATTTACAAGTGATCAGATGGGAGGGACACTATTTCCTCGTAAGAAGTACATCAAATGGTGAGTGGATTTAAAATATATATATATATTGGGCCGCTGCGTCCAGTGTGTCAGTGACGTGTGTGTGGCTGAAATGCGTGCGTTTACTTTCGAATTACCCACGTAATTGTCCTTGTGTTACATAAAACCCATCTGTGGCCTTGTGCAGAGGAAGGTGGTAAATACATGTTAGATATTCCAATGTACAGTTTTGCTTGTACAGTTGTACAAGCATGTACCATTGACTCAGAATGGTCTGTTTTATTGAAATCGTCACAGCAGTATAGTTTGTTTATACTTCAGAAGTATGATATTTAAACATGGTCCCCAAAATGAATGGAAGCGAATGAGGAGCCTGACACCTGGGAGGAATGGGGGTGTTGCAGCCTTGGGGATGTTTTAAAAATATAATTTAATATATAATATAATAATTTGTGCTTCACCAAGAAATTTGGTCAGCAGCCGCCACTGCTTCAGTCTGACCTACAGTGTCTAACCATGCCCGCTCTACTTCAATTTGTTCTGAGTGGTTCTCCTGCACCCCGGGGGGATGAGCCATCATCTTGTATTCCATCCTGTATACTAGTGCTTGTATTCCTATGCCTCTTTGTTCTTAGTTCTATTTATAACTTACATTTTTTAATACATGTATATTATACATTGCATATATCAATTATTCGCTTGTTCTATTCTCCATCCATCTATCATCCATAGCAACACTATATTATCACTGACATCCTGATGGGGGATCCCCTTTGAACAGCTCATCTGAGGTTTCTCTCCACCACGGCACCTGTGGTGTTTGTTTTCCTATTGCTAGCTTTTAGGGAGTCGTTCCTCATCTCCTATGGGGAAAGTCTGGGGGTGTTGCATAATATGTGGATTTTATGGTGTTTTTTGTTCTGGATCTATTGTGATGTTTCTTCTTGACCTGTAAAGCCCATGGGGGGAAATTCCATGTGATTTTGGGCTATACAAATACATTTGATTTGATGATACCATATTTATGATATTGTAATATCACAATATTGCTATATGTTGCAATGTATTTTTTCAACTGCAACTGTACTACCCATGTATGGATGTATGGAAAACCTTTTTTTTTTGTCGATACTTGGTGTCAGTGTATCGATATAATATCGACATGCAAAATATTGTGATATATCGCTGTAGCAATTTCTTACCCCACCCCTAGCAAACAGGTAGGTCAGTCAGGCAGTTAGACAGGCAGGCAGTTAGACATGTAGGCAGACAGTCAGGCAGTTAGACAGGCATGCAGTCAGAGAGACAGGCAGGCAGTTAGACAGGCATGCAGTCAGAGAAACAGGTAGGCAGTCAGACAGGCATGCAGTCAGAGAGACAGGCAGGCAGTTAGACAGGGATGCAGTCAGAGAGACAGGCAGGTAGGCAGTCAGACAGGCATGCAGTCAGAGAGACAGGCAGGCAGTTAGACAGGCATGCAGTCAGAGAGACAGGCAGGCAGTTAGACAGGCATGCAGTCAGAGAGACAGGCAGGCAGTTAGACAGGCATGCAGTCAGAGAGACAGGCAGGCAGTTGGACATGCATGCAGTCAGAGAGACAGGCAGGCAGTTAGACAGGCATGCAGTCAGACAGACAGGCATGCAATTAGACAGGCAGGTAGGCAGTCAGACAGGCAGACAGACAGGCTGGCAGGCAGGCAGGCAGGCAGGCAGGCAGGCAGGCAGGCAGGCAGGCAGGCAGGCAGGCAGGCAGGCAGGCAGGCAGGCAGGCAGGCAGGCAGGCAGGCAGGCAGGCAGGCAGGCAGGCAGGCAGGCAGGGGGAGTGACAGGACTGATAAGCCCTTGGTGATCAAAGGTTTGTTTTTCAGCCCAAAACAACCAAACGAAGAGAGCAAGAAACAGAGGAATAAATAAATAAAATAATAACAATAAAAAAGTAAGAATCCACCGTCAGAGACACCAAAGGAGAAAAAAAAATAAGAAAGGAATGAAAAGTGTACATGTTATTCAGCAGTGATGTTCATTAGTGTTCTTCACAGTGTGTGTGTGTGTGTGTGTGTGTGTGTGTGAGTGTGTGTGTGTGTGTGTGTGTGTGTGTGTGTGTGTGTGTGTGTGTGTGTGTGTGTGCGTGTGCGTGTGTGCGTGCGTGCATGGCGGAACGGAACTGTGTCACTACTGCCTGATAATTACCCATGCTGCATTGCAGGGGGAAGCAACAGGGAGATGTGACACGCCAGCCACATGCGTGACTTCAGAAGTCTAATGTTTGACACGCTTGTCCAAGCAGCAGTTAACAAATAAAGCTCAGTTTTGAGGGGAAATAATGGTATCTGACACCATTCCAAACTATTTCCGCTGCTCTAAATCAAGAATGACTGAATAAATTTAGTTAGACGGCGGACACAATGGCTGTCAGTTTAGCAATCGGATATGGTGAAACTCAACCAGACAAACTGGTCAGTGTGTTTTCTCTGTGGCTGGGGATGTAGAACGCCAGTAATGTAGGAGAGACCTGTCCGGGTACGGAGACACAGTGGGGTTTGGTAACTCACAGAGGTGTTGCGGAGATATTGAGGGAAAACACTGATTTTTTTTTTTTTTTTATAGTTTTTCTCTCCTTTCTCTCCAGACGTGCAATGTTCCAGAACATTTCAGTATTTTCTTTTATATAATTATATATTGTAGGTACACAATTAACGTGCAAGTGCTGTGTTTGATACATACCCTCATCTTGCACCTTGACCTTTTTACACTGCCTACTTGCCCATATGCGCATGTCCAGAGTTAATTATATTGTTATATTGTTTACACTGCCTATTTTTCTATTTGTATTACATTTTTATTTTTAGTTCTCCACTGTACTATAATTCTATGACCTGTATCATGTATCCTACTACCTGTACCCCCCCTCCCCCATGCTGCTATGATGCCTGGATTTCCCCAAGGGGATCAATAAAGGAATATCTTATTTTATCTTACCATACAATAAATACATAATATGCCTATGTAACAGGGTCTATGTCTATACTGTACATTTTTATTGATATTTTTGCACAAATCTTCCCAATATTCACAAGACATCTTTCCACAGCATAATATGCAACATCCAAGATTTGTCTTTTTCTTTTTCGTAACATCATACAAAACATACAAAAGACTCATACAAACACATTAACAACTGACATGGAAATTAAAAAAGCACTTACAAAAAAAAAACATTACTATACATTGTGCATATATATCCCTGATCAGTGGCGGCCGGTGGGTACTTCGCCACTAGGGGCGCTATACCAAACATTTTGCAAAATGCAAACATGTACAGTACAGTACCACGCAACACTCATGGCAAGACGTGAGCGATTCGACTCACGCTCACGGCAATGAATCGGCTCTTATGAACGAGTCGCTCAGCTGTTACTACAACAACACACAACCAGTCAAATAAAGTATAGTCTAGACTCTAATTCACAACTTGAAACACAATATATAAATAGAAAAGTTAGAAACAAAACTTGCCCGTCTACAAACACAGGCAGATCTCTCCCTCTCTCCTTCTCTCTCTCACACACAGCGCGACGTGGAATCGATTCGTTACACAATCAGACCTATTATATACCAAGAATAACTTCAGTATGAGTACAGGGCTGTACACATATTTTGCATATTGTTAAACGAGCCAAGGCTAGCTATTAAACTATCGATATGAATCGAAAATCTGGGACCCTGATGTAAACAAGACAAACGTCTTTCTCTGGTCTGCATCCCCTTAACAATTGTGTGTATTGAGCCGTACTGTATTGTACCCATTCTGCAATCTGTTAATAAAGTTCTCATTCATTCATTCATTCAAACATAGACGATATTGAACAAGCCATAATCCACGTATTTTCAATCCGAGAGAGCTGCAGTAGTTAAATCAATGAGCCATCGATAAATAAACAATCAGCAATGTCTCGCTTCATGAATGGCCAGCAGTAGTACTGCTCCTAAAAAAACTATTTACAAACGTTAACGTTAAGCAGAGAGAGAGAGAGAGAGAGAGAGAGAGAGAGAGAGAGAGAGAGAGAGAGAGAGAGAGAGAGAGAGAGAGAGAGAGAGAGATTTCTTCAACCTCGAACCTAAATTCCTTAGCAACCCGTGTTACCAAGTAAACAAATCACGGAACGATAGCCTAGTACTACTAACGTTAGCTCCCAGAACGATAGCCAGTTGGCCCGCAGCATCCTAGTACTACTAACGTTAGCTCCCAGAACGATAGCCAGTTAGCCCGCACCAGCCTAGTACTACTAACGTTAGCTGCCAGAACGATAGCCAGTTAGCCCGCACCAGCCTAGTACTACTAACGTTAGCTGCCAGAACGATAGCCAGTTAGCCCGCACCAGCCTAGTACTACTAACGTTAGAGAGAGAGAGAGAGAGACTCACTGTTTAGTTGAAACGTCCAGGGCAGGAGAGCTTGATAAACGTGTATAATCCGCCATATAGCTTGTTAGCCAAGTGTTAGCTCAGCTGAGCTCGTCGACGTTAGCACAACACTCAACAAGTACATTCCTTTGTCCATTTCCGCTCGAACAGACTGCAAACTACCTGGCGTTCTATCGCCATGCTCTAAGACAAACTCTAACCTTAACCAACTTTGAAAGAGTGCCTAAGCTTAACAGTCTAAAGAACTTGCAGTCACGGCACGGCACGCTCTAAGACAAACAACAGTCCTAGTACCAGGAACCAAGCTAGAAGCTAGAATTGGAACATTAGAAATTGGATTCGGCCAATCAGAGATCGTCTCTGTGAAATTCTGCCATGGAAAAAAATACTGGCGTCGGCCAATCAGAGAGCGTCTCCGCGAAATGCGGCTATGGAAATTCTCACGGAAGTTCACGCTGCTTTCTAGACCGCTTCAAATCGCGCTCGGATTCCAACATAATAGTCATATTTCAACGCACAACGCCGTATGCACTGATTGGCTGTGACGGAGACAGCGATCAAACTGTGACGCGCACTCAGAGCGCTATCGCGTATAGCCCGGGCCGAGAAATAAAAAAAAAAAAAAAAAAAAAAAAAAAAACGTGATGTCACTTCCTGCTCTGGAAAACGATGTTTTTTTTATTTAGATAATAACGTTATATTGTGCATTGGAAATACAAACATACTTAAAATGAGTAAATATTATTAATTTTAAACATGTTTATATTATTTATAGGGCTATAAAACACAAAAACGAAAAAGTTTTATTGTCTTCTTCTCTGATTTAACAGCAGCTGGCCAGCAGGTGGGTCGGCGCCCTAGCGCCCCTAGTGGTAGAGCCGCCACTGTCCCTGATGCACATACGTTACATGTAGACCGATCTACCTGCGAGCAGGTATGTGCTGCATCTTCTATCGGGATGCCATCTTTCTCCATAGTGCATGTGAGAGGATGCGTCTCAAATATATGTAGGTGTGCGTGAGAACATGTATGAATGTGTGTCTCAGATATGTGTATGTGGGTACGTGTCTCACGTAAGTATGTGTGTATGTCTCATACGTGTGTGTGTGCATCTCTGTTATACTGTACATAGTTATTACCCCATTGCATTTTTTTTTTTTTACAGCCAACAGCCTGCGTTGTGTTTGAAGATGGTGGTGGAATGACGGTTGACAGTTCGCTAATTGACTCCAACGACACAGACATATAAATAGAATACAAATAAAAATAGGCAGTGTAAACAATATAACAATATAATTAACTCTGGACATGCGCATATGGCAATTCAAGTTCAAGGGGGGATCCCCCTTCTTGGATGTCGGTGATAGTATAGTGTTGCTATGGATGATCGATTGTTATGATGCACGTAAGCAATGCAAGTTCCAGTAGATTAAGGAATAAAGAGAGACAGAGAATTGGTTTGCTCTTCCTTCGATAGGGTGTCTTTTAACATAAGAACACAGAGCAATGCAGGAAGCATAGGAAAGACGCAGAGCGTCAACTGAGAGAAAGGTATAACAAAACACAACAGAAAGAATAACAGCAGCAGGAAGGTCAGCACTCTTCCTTACTCCTTCCGCACGCAGGACAGTCTGAAGACTCGACAAGAGAAAAGGGAAACATAGGGTCAATATAAAGTCACATTCCTGACATTCCAAAGCATCAATCAATGACAGCAAAGTGACAGCCAGTGACAGCAACCAATGGTGACAGTTCAATCAGTGAATAGACAGCTAATCAGACGTGAACAACAATGAGTGCAAATACCAACCACCAGGTGAACAACTCCAGAATGACAGTTGGGTTGCTAGGCCTAGAACCCAGAACGTTACAGTACCTTCCCCCGACGAACGGCACCTGAGGTTCACCTAGGGGCCTTGGGATGCAGCTGACGATAATCGTCAATAAGGCTGTGATCTAAGATATCCCTTTGAGGCACCCAGGAACGCTCTTCTACCCCGTACCCCTCCCAATCCACCAAGAACTGCAACCCTCTACCCCTCCGCCTACAACCCATGATCCTCCGCACTGTGTAGACAGTTTGACCGCCAAGGATGCAGGGCAGCGGAACCGCAGGAAGGGGCAGGGACAAGGGCGATGAGAGGAATGGCTTCAACAGGGACACATGAAACGCCGGGTGAACCCTCATAGAGACCGGAAGCCGCAACCTGTAAGCCACAGGGTTCACCGACAAACCACTTTAAAGGGCCCTATGAAGCGGGGAGCTAGCTTCCTGGATTCCACCCGGAGAGGGAGATCACGGGTGGAAAGCCAAACCCACTGCCCAAGATGGAAAACCGGAGCCGGACGCCGCTTGTGGTTAGCCTGTCACTGAGCCTTAACAGAGGCCTTCTGCAGTGCCGTCCGAACCCGGTTCCACGTCCTGCGGCAGCGAACCACGTGGGCCTGGACCGATGGTACCTCAGCCGCCTGCTCCTGTTCGGGAAACAGAGGAGGTTGAAAACCATACTGACACTGAAAGGGAGACATACCAGTAGAGGAGGAGAGGAGGGTATTATGCGCATACTCAGCCCACGCCAACCTCCTACTCCACATCGCGGGACAACCGGCATCGTAACACCTCAGAACCCCCTCCAGATCCTGGTTGATGCGGATGAAACCCAGAAGACAGGCTGACGGAGGCTGGAGGCTGGAGGCAACCGGACAGGCCGCCACAAAGGAACGCGTATCCCCCTCCTCTGTAGGCCACCAGAACCTCCTACGGATAAACTCCAGGGTCCTGGCGGCCCCAGGGTGGCCGGTGAGTGAAGAGGTATGTGCCCACTGCAGCAGTCGCGAGCGCGCAGCCTTGGGCACATACATCCGCCCCGGAGAACCCCCATCGGGATCCGTGCCAGAGCCGATCCTACCACCCTATCTATGCCCCATGACACGGGAGCCAAAATAACCAAAATAAGGGCTTGTGGAATAATAGGGTGGGGCTTCTCCTCCCGGTCCGGAGGATCAAACTGACGTGACAGAGCGTCAGGCTTGACGTTCTTGGAACCGGGCCGGTAGGAGATGGAAAATCGAAATCGAGTGAAGAATAACGCCCACCTGGCCTGGCGAGCGTTAAGGCGTTTAGCCCCCTTGATGTAAGCCAAGTTCTTATGATCAGTCCAAACAATGAAAGGGTGTGCCGCTCCCTCCAACCAATGTCTCCATTCCTCCAGTGCCAATTTGATTGCCAACAACTTCCGATTACCCACGTCGTAGTTACGCTCGGCCGAAGACAGCCGGCGCGAAAAAAAAGCACATGGATGCACTTTCTTGTCCTTTAAGCATCTCTGAAAGATCACCTCCCCTCCACTGCGATGTCAGAGGCATCCACCTCCACTATAAACGGAGCCTCTGAATCGTGGCGGATCAGTACAGGGGCGGAGGTAGACCGATGTTTAAGGGCGCAGAAGGCTGACTTTGCCCGAGGCGACCATTCAAAGCCAGGGAGAGAGGCCTTAGTGAGAGCTGTCAGAATATTGACTAAGGCGCTGAAATTGCGAATAAAACTCCTGTAAAAATTAGCAAAGCCCAAAATAAATTTGTAATTCCTTATGCGACGAAGGGCATGGCCAGTCCAAGACTGCACTCACCTTGGCTGGATCCATACGAAGAGCATTCTTTGTCAACACAAAGCCCAGGAAGGAAACGGTGTCGGTGTGAAACACACACTTCTCTGCCTTAACAAATAGCTGATGCTTGAGGAGACGCTGTAGCACCTCACGAAAATGCAGTTGGTGTTGCACCATATTGCAAGAAAAAATGAGGATGTCATCTAAGTAGACAAAAACTGACACCCCAATTAAATGCTGCAGCACGTCGTTAACCAGGGCTTGGAAAACTGCCGGAGCATTAGCTAAATCTTGTTGATCTTGTTTAATAATAAGAGAATAGTCAGGTATTCAGGCAGGGGTCGATACACGGGGGGAGTACTCGTACAGTCCAGGGGCGTGTGCGGGACAGGAGAGTCAGACAGGCAGGAGTCGATACACGGGTATGGGATAGTCAATCAGACAGGGGTCAAAACAGGTACATGGTAGTCAGCCAGGCAGGCATCAAAACGGGTGCAGGTCCTCATACGTTCTGGGAAAAGGCAAGGAGAGTTGTCAGGCAGGCAGGGGTCAGAGCACGTCTTATCGAGAGCCAGAGAACAGGGTGAAGTGCCAGGTAGGACTGCAGGGAAGGAGGACAACAAGGATTAGACACGGTCGAAGAACAATACGAGAGAGCAGGGGTTCAGCTTTGTTGTCTTGTACTGCCCTCCAACCAGGTTTACTTGCAGACTGGACTACCTCAGGTATGGATTAACATACGCTGGCTGAGCCCTTTGCTGCTGCAGGTGTGTGTGTGTGTGTGTGTGTGTGTGTGTGTGTGTGTGTGTGTGTGTGTGTGTGTGTGTGTGTGTGTGTGTGTGTGTGTGTGTGTGTGTGTGTGTGTGCGTGCGTGCGTGCGTGCGTGCGTGCGTGCGTGCGTGCGTGCGTGCGTGCATGCATGCGTGCGTGCGTGCGTGCGTGCGTGCGTGCGTGCGTGCGTGGGGGCGTGCGTGTGTGTGTGTGTGTGTGTGTGTGTGTGCGTGTGTGTTTATGTGGACATAAATAAAGCATCTAAAATGTGTGTGCGTGTGTGGTGTCAACCTGAGGTTGTTCTTCGATTGTACTCAGGTGTGTATGTGTGTTTGCGGGGGTGGGCTGCTAAGGTGTTAGCGTGTGCATTGGTGTGTGTGAACACTCCACCTAAAGTAGTTGTATGTGTGTGTGTGCCTGTGTGTGTGTGCCGCCCATCGCATGTGTGTCACTGCATGCCAAATAAAGACCTGCATTATATGCTTATTATTACATGTATTTATGTATTTCCGCCGACTACAAACACAGGAACTCTAGTCTAACCCCTGTCCCCATCTCCCTATCTCTCTGAGTGGTTGTCTTGTAATGTTGGCCAAGGTGGTGGATGTCTTGGGGTGATGGCTAAGATTGCAGTGACTGTTCTACCCCCACATTGGTTATGTGCACCATTGAGGTGATGGATCAGCTTCATACCTTCTGTCCGACCTACAACGTCTAAACAATGCCTGTTCTAGTTTATTGCTGAGTTCAGTACTTCTATTCTATTCACATATATGCTTACTACATGTATCTATTGCTATGTCCGCCCATCACAAACACGTAAACTGTCTAACACCTGTCCCTGTCTCCCTGTCTCTCTGTGAGTGGATGTCTCGTGGTGATGACCAAGGTGGTGGATGCCCCGTGGTGATGGCCAAGATGATGTGATCCTCTCTATGTCACCCCCATACTTCAAATGCATCCGAACGGAATACATACTCATGTGCAAACGGAATATGACTCTGATATTTTTAGCTCTGAGCCTTGACATTTAGCCTTTATCCTATTACTAGCGCTTGTTTCCCTATGCTTTCTCTTTTGTTGTTGTTGTTCTTAGCTCTATTCTATTTAAATCTTTAAAAAATCTTCTTATGTACCCCAGTTGCGATTGCATGTACATATTTGTGTTTTATTACACGTATATGTACATACATACCAACTATTTTGCCTGTTTTATTCTCCACCCATCGATTGTAACGTTCTGGGTTCTAGGCCTAGAAACCCAACTGTCATTCTGGAGTTGTTCACCTGGTGGTTGGTATTTGCACTCATTGTTGTTCAGTCTGATTCGCTGTCTATTCACTGATTGAAGTGTCACCATTGGTTGCTGTCACTGGCTGTCACTTTGCTGTCATTGATTGATGCTTTGGAATGTCAGGAATGTGACTTTATATTGACCCTATGTTTCCCTCTTCTCTTGTCGAGTCTTCAGACTGTCCTGCGTGCGGAAGGAGTAAGGAAGAGTGCTGACCTTCCTGCTGCTGTTATTCTTTCTGTTGTGTTTTGTGTACCTTTCTCTCAGTTGACGCTCAACGTCTTTCCTATGCTTCCTGCATTGCTCTGTGTTCTTATATTAAAAGACACCCTATCGAAGGAAGAGCAAACCAATTCTCCGTCTCTCTTTATTCCTCAATATACTGGAACTCGCATTGCTTACCTGCATCATAACAGAAGACCAACATGAGCTCCATGGAGGAATTGCGAGAGGAGATGGTCATTCAGCGGGACCAGCTGAGAGTTCTGCTCGAGCGCCAGTAGGCAGTCAACGTCGAGCTGGGTCGGCTGGGAAATCTGTCGATATCCACCCAGGAAACACCCAGGTCCACGGCTGCCGAGGCGGTATCAGCCAGGGGATTAGCAGCTGGAGCACCGCTGGCCAGCGGGGAAGGAGAGCTGGGACTTCCAGGCGGTAGAGAGTACATCCGCGAGCCATGGCTGCCACCGCCTGACCGATATGGAGGAGCACCGGAGGGATGCCGTGAGTTTGTCACCCAGTGCTCTCTTGTTTTCCAGTTGCAACCACGTACTTTCCCCACTAATGTGTCTCGGGTAGCTTACATAATAACACTACTCACAGGTCGTGCTCTTTCTTGGGCTACGGCTGAATGGGAAAGTGTGTCGCATATCTGCAACAGTGTGGATGCCTTTACCCGGGAGATGAGTCATGTTTTTGTTACGAAGCCGGCGGTCGACTCACGTCCTGCCGGCAGGGCATTCGCTCTGTTGCAGACTATGCGATCAATTTCCGCATCGTAGCTCGGGAGGCGGCCTGGCCAGAGATTCCCTGCTGCGTGCCGTTTGTGCAGGGGCTCTCTGTGCGCATGCAGGACGAGCTGTCCACCCGTGAGCTACCCAAGCGCTGGGACTTCCTCAAGGGGATCAATAAAGGAATATCTTATCTTATCAACCTGGCAATAAAAGTTGACAATCTGGGGCATCGGTCCTCCAGCTGTCGGGGACATTCGGGAAACGGGGGGGCTCGCTAGACTCGGGGAGAGTATTAGCAGGTGGGCATTCCTCCCCAGTCATGGATGACACACGCACTTTTTTGAATGTCACTGTTGGGTGGGGGGATGTTATTAGAACAACCAGGGAGTTGGTTGATTCGGGGGCGGCGGGCAATTTGATACATGTGGGTTTGGCACTAGAGTGGGGGGTTCCTTTGTAGACATTAGAGGTACCCATTCCTGTCCAGTCATTGGATGGTCAACCTCTGGGCAGTGGAGTAATTACCCAGCACACCGGGCAGCTACAGGTGCAGGTGGCGGGTAATCCTTGTATTAATTGGGCCACGGGTGAACTCTCTATGGGAAGCGGCATCAAGTCGGATGCTGGCGAGAGTTCACCCGCCCTCCCCCCTTCCCCCCTTCCCCTCTTCTCCTCTCCAGGATGGTGGTGAGCGTTGCAGATTCTGTCTTACCTCCCAACCCCGATTTAACAGGAGTGCCTGAGGTCTATTGGGACGTGGCAGCCGTTTTTAGTAAAGCGCATGCTAACGCACTACCGCCTCATAGACCATACGACTGCCCCATTAATCTTCTACCCGGTACCTCTCCACCCTGTGGGCGTATGTTTTCCTCTCTCGCCCTGAGACAGTGTCCATGAACACCTACATTCAAGAGGCACTGTCCGCGGGGCATATTCGTCCGTCCACATCCCCTGCAGGCGATGGCTTCTTTTTTGTTGCAAAGAAGGATGGTAGTCAGCGGCCTTGCATAGATTATAGGGGATTGAATGACGTGTCCATCAAGAACCGCTACCCTCTGCCTCTCGTGGACACCGCCTTTGAGTGCTTACAGGGGGCACAGGTCTTCTCTAAACTTGACTTACGTAATGCATACAACCTGGTCAGGATTAGGGAGGGAGACGAGTGGAAAACTGCATTTAACACGCCCAACAGGCATTATGAGTATTTAGTCATGCCCTTGAAAGGCAGCCATTGAAAAATGCACACAGCAACATAAATGCACCTAGCAACTCAATTTAGCCAATCAGCGTGTTCAAATAGGGATCATCCCTATGTTTCCCGGGTCCTATGTTCCCCGGGTCCTATGTTCCCCGATTGATTGATTAATTCGTTGAAAATTTTATGAATTTTAATTATTTTATTAATTATTAATGTCCACCTTGTTTCGAACTGGTTAAGCTTAGGCCCTCTTTCAAAGTTGGTTAAGGTTAGAGTTTGGAATCAGGGCTGGTGGTCTAAAATGTTCAATCAATCAATCAATCAATCAATCAGGGAACATAGGACCCGGGAAACATAGGACCCGGGGAACATAGACATGCTCCCTTCAAATATGATGCCTAAAGGGCGATTCATTTAGCGCCCCAAGCAGAGTCATTGGTGTGTTAGGGGGTGCGGACTGACGTGATGACAACAATGACGAACGCAGGGACAGGATTACAGCTGCCCCCAAATTCAATAATATCTCTTCTCCAAAAGCCATTTTAGAGGAGAACTTTGGTGGAGAAAATACAAATAAAAGAGCTTGCCGCAGACATCACGTCCCGAATCACGTCAACCAGGAAATAAATAACGCTAATAGTTGTTGTCGTCAGAAATTGATAATAATCACAAGATACATTCAGACACTGTTGGATCTAACAAAATGGATTCATGGACACATTTATGGGAAGTTCAAGCCCAGACCACAAAGCTTCTCGAAGGGTTAGTGCAACACACAATGGCTCTTTCAGTTAAAAGAAAAGGGAGTCTCAGCCTCGAGTCTGCGTTATAATATTATGATATGAAAATGTAATTGTACGGGTACGGGTTGTCTTTTCCATTTATTTTCTTCTCTGAGTGCTTCGTTTACAATCACAACTATTTTCTTCTGGGGGACAATGCCCAGGCCTGGACTGGCCATCTCCGACGCATATTTCGGCCGTTATGATATTTCTTTTTTTATTTATATATAAAAAAAAGTTTTTATTTATTTTTATAAATAAATTGTTTATTTTTTTTTGGTCAACAACCGGCCCACTACTAGGCTGGGACAGCGGCCCATTGGTACTGACTGACACTGTGCTGGCCCAATCACATATCTTACTAAGCACCCCCCCGCCAGTCGTGCAGGTACATGACTGAGAGGGGGGCTGGTACATGACTGAGATGGGGCTGTGGTACATGACTGAGATGGGGCTGGTACATAACTGAGATGGGGCTGTGGTACATGACTGAGAGGGGGCTGTGGTACATGACTGAGATGGGGCTGGTAAATGACTGAGATGGGGCTGTGGTACATGACTGAGATGGGACTGTGGTACATGACTGAGATGGGGCTGTTGTACATGACTGAGATGGGGCTGGTACATGACTGAGAGGGGGCTGGTACATGACTGAGATGGGGCTGGTACATGACTGACAGGGGGCTGGTATACAGGACTGAGAGGCGGGCTGGTATACATGACTCAGAGGGGGCTGGCTGGTACATGACTGAGAGGGGGCTGGCTGGTACATGACTGAGAGGGGACTGGCTGGTACATGACTGAAAGGGGGCTGGTACATGATTGAGAGGGGGCTGGTACCATGTATTGGTACTGACTAACACTGGGCTGGCCCAATCACATCTCTTACTAAGCACCCCTCCCCGCCAGTCATGTGGTACATGACTGAGAGGGGGCTGGTACATGACTGAGATGGGGCTGTGGTACATGACTGAGAGGGGGCTGTGGTACATGACTGAGATGGGGCTGTGGTACATGACTGAGAGGGGGCTGTGGTACATGACTGAGATGGGGCTGTGGTACATGACTGAGATGGGGCTGTGGTACATGACAGAGAGGGGGCTGTGGTACATAACTGAGAGGGGGCTGTGGTACATGACTGAGAGGGGGCTGTAGTACATGACTGAGAGGGGGCTGGTACATGACTGAGAGGGGGGCTGGTACATGACTGAGACGGGGCTGGTATACATGACTGAGAGGGGGCTGGTACATGACTGAGAGGGGGCTGGTACATGACTGAGAGGGGACTGGTATACAGGACTGAGAGGGGGCTGGTATACATGATTGAGAGGAGGCTGGTACATGACTGAGGCCCTGTCCACACGAACGCTGGGTTTAATGTAACCGTGATTGTATGTGTGCAGTTGCACTGTTCGCCCACACACAACCGGGGTTTGAAAACCGGAGTCCAGGGTGAAGTTTTGCGCACATCCCGGTTACAGTGGGTGCGTGTGGGCATAGTAACCGAGGTTATTTCCAGTGTTTACGGCAGAGCTGTCGCAATTATTTCCCATGTTTACGGCAGACTGTCGCAAACAATAGAAAGTTAGCAACCGAACGCGGGGTAGAGAGATTAGAGCAGAGCCAGCTACACCAGTGTTATGAAAATTATTGTAACAAACTTTTGTTCGAAACGTATCGTCTGTGTTGAAGTGTTGTGATCGACTGATGATGTCTGTTGTCGCATTCTTGACCTAACCAGAGTAAACCTCTAGCTGCGGCTAAACTAAGCTCACGTGTTGTCAAGTTATTGTTATAAGGAACCCAGTCCCAACTATAACAGTCTGCATCCCCTTAACAATTGTTTGTATTGAGCCGTATTGTATTGTACCCATCTGCACTGTGTTAAATAACGTTTACATCCATTAATTCTACTACTAGCCCTAACGTTACTACATTATTACGTTAGCATGTAAGCTAACACAATCGGCGATCTTTTTGTGAGACTAAACTCCGCTCTTGGTGGTAAATTGTGTCGATGTTGGTTGTTTCATCAACAAATAAGGCAGAACACACAGTGAATGTATCCTTTTTTGTTTATTGCACGTTGTTCTAGCTGCAAACCATAGAATTGTTCGGCTGTGAGAAAGGAGGGATGTTTGTGTTCCAGGCTTCAGGTCAGTTTCCGGTATTAACCCTAAACCCTTCTGGTTGGTTGAAATGGCCTTCATGTTTGAACTACATCGCCACCTACTGCTTTGGCATTGTACTACATGTATATGACGTCACTCGGTGCAGGGTTTAAACCAGTCGTGTGGACAGAGTTAATTTTTTTTTAATAATAAAAATTAAATGTGTCAAAAATACCCGTGATCATGTGGACTGGGCCTGAGAGGGGGCTGGCTGGTACATGACTGAGAGGGGGCTGGCTGGTACATGACTGAGAGGGGGCTGGTACCATGTATTGTGCATCATTGTAGGTCAAACCATTAAAAAGTTAATTTCCACAGCAGCCATTTTGGATTTTGGTCTCTCAAAAATGTCCCCCGCCTTTTTTTTAAATACACCCTGGCTAAATTTGTTTATTAACCCTCCTAGATGACAAATCCATTGAGAAACGAAGTGCCACAGATGACCCAACTACTAGGCCCATATCGTATCATCATAATATTATTTAAAAAATCATTAGGATAAGGGTTCCCTTGATAAAGATGCATGAAAAGGCTGTATAATATACAACACCTGTAGCTCAACTGCAAAAACTGCTTTTTTTATTTGATTAGATTTGTATTTGGAAATTAAAAACACATCATAAAAACAAATTATTTTGACCAATTTGTATTCCTGAGGATATCACCTAAAATCATTCATTAAAACACTTATTTCCAAGGTGGTCCTCGATGGAAGACATAAAAACACAGCACATATTACTCAACTGCTAATTTATGCTCAACTGCAAAAATGTATGCCTACTTATGTATTAGCCTACAGGGAAAAACACATTCACAACAGGCAGCAACGCTTATTTTCATGGTATGGTAATAAGGTAACTATGAGGATATATATGGTATGGATTACTTACTCTTATAACGTATTACTATCTGTGGTAGCTCTAGTCTCCACCTACACAAATTGTTTTTGTGCTGTGTCCATTGATCATGCACCTTCACATGGTAGGCACATTAACTGTAGGTCAAATTCGCCAAACAAACAAGCACACCATTGATTTAATTGCCATATAAATCAAATCACATACAAAGATCTAACTATTACTCCTCTCTGATCATGAATATAAAACAAGAAGGTGATTAACTGTGTAAACATTATGCAATATTCATCATTGATATTTGAATACTTGAAATCTGTATGAACTGAGTAGTTAGTATCAAATGAAATAAGATGGAACAGCTCCATGCATTCATTGAATAAACAACTATTTGCTCATTTCCAGTATGGTATTGTTTAAATTGTACAGATTTTTGCACATATTTGTCAGGGAATTCCAACAATTCTGGACCTGAATGTAACAGTTCATTGTAATCATCTCTCTCCTTATGTCTAGTCAAGCCAGGTTGTGGAGGAAAGAGACAGGGATGAACAGGTTATAGACTACTTTGCCCATCCTGAGCCTGCTATGATGCAGATGTTTTACATCACCACACAAAACAAGATTCAGCCAATAGTGAGTGAGTACACTGGTCCACTTGCACTGGTCCACTTGTCCATGGCACTTAATACTACCCAACTTTGTAGTGGTTTGGGGGAATAGTACAGTAGGTACGCATATATAAGGGGACCGGAAGGATGGTGTACTGGTGGGTGGTGTCCGACCGATTATGGTGGGCCGGTCTGGGCCAAAAATTCCAGGGCAGATTTTTGGTCCCAGTCCACCCCTGACAATGCCCACAAACCCCTACAGATTTGTACACATGTCACCTGTTCACCTCTTATCAGTTTGCAGGTCTGGGTATACTGTAGTTACTGAAACTGATTGAATATGGCACCGCCCCAACTAGAATCATTTTCACCAGCTGCCACTGGTGAATGGGTAAAATGTGAGGAACAAATTGTAAAGCGCTTTGGATAAAAGCGCTATATAAATGCAGCCATTTACCATTTAGATCAGTGGTTGGCAAATAGTTTTTATATATATATATATCAGACCGACTATAGGCTAGGCTATATATTTAAGTTATAATGTCCAAACAGAGAAACTACCACCACATAAAGAATGCTTGTTATACTTTGTTTCATCCATGTTGAGAGAGTGAAAAACAGGTATAGGCAGCGAGGTGCAATGTAGCGCTTGCTCAACATGACTAAAGTCGGTGGACAGCGCCTGGTGATGAAACGTGGTCAATTGTCGGAACGGCTTGTCAAATGAAGCTCGCCGGATATTTTGTCTTGTAACTCGAGAAGCACACAATAGGTTGAGTGTGGTGACGATCAAAAGGCAGCAAATTCAACTTTCAAACAATGTATTGGATAATCAGCAAAAAATGCAGCCCAGACCCCGACAGACGAGAGTAAAGTGCTGCAACGTGCGGCAAACAAACAGTGTTAACAATGCAATTAAACTGACATCAAATCGGAGCAAAAAAAGCTGAATCCGCTTCAAGAAGACATGATACATTAGGTATATAAGAATTACAACGAGACATTCATTAACTAAATTTAAAATACAATTAGGCTTTTAACACCTGTTAAGCCTTAAGGTCCCCCTATAGGGGGACCCTGCTTTTCTTTATCATAAATCGATCAATAGAGACCGTATTAGATCCCAAATTATCATATCATTGGAAAGCCACACTCATTGGCTACAACCCTGTGCAAAGATTTTCGAGATCGCCAAATGATTGACGGAGCTAGATCCCCGGGAGTCGGGGGTGGTAATCAGGGGTGCAGTCGTAATATGGGCGAAGGCCAAACGCCCGCGCAAGCGCGCTCCCGCGCACGCGCATACATGTTCCCTCTGTTGCGCACAAAACAGATGATACACCTTGTCTCATCCTTCCAGTGAAGTCGGGAGATCAAGCAACCCCCCACCACACCTACAGGGCTTGTATTTGGTTGTCGGTATCCTATTATTATGCAAAGTCTAGGTGATAAGTGGCGCGACGAGTCATTTTATCACCTAGACTTTGCATAATAATAGGATGCGCGCACTTCGGACTCAGTGACGAAGGCCAAATGCCGCTTGACCGCGTTTGCCCAGCACTGCACCCCTGGTGGTAATGTGTACTTTTGCGTACTTTGGGGCACGCCTCACATATCGGCATGTAACTCGAGAACCGCTGAACAGATTTTGTCACCTGAAAGGGCAATCGGCAACAAATAGGGCTTTAATTCTATCTATATATTGTATTAAAAGAAATGCACACCCGAGCCACTAGAGGTCGGCAAAGAATCGTCCACATGTGGGCCCTTGGATGTTAAGAGGTCAATGTTTTTAAATATTTTTTTGTAGCCAAGAGTAAAGACCATAACCTTATCAAAAACTGTAGTCAAAGTGTATATTTAAATTTTTACCGATGTTTTATATGTTTTATTGGAAATAAAAATTTATCCGAAAATGCTAATTATCGTAAAAACCGCAAGAAATGACTAAATCCAGATTCAACCCTGCCATTGGAAAGAGGAGCATTTTCCCTATCCATAGATGTATGATTTGGCCATAATAATGTCAAGGTCAAGTTCAAGGTAAAATATGAATTTATAATTAAAGTCGATTATCATTAATTACTGTATCTACAAATCCTTCTGTTTAATCATCTTCCCGCGGTTCATTTGCTTCGATTTTTTGTACACATGATCGCAATAAGGTGGTGAATGAGCTCAGTGAGCATTTTCTCGTGCCCCGCATACATTTTTTATCATCATCATCAAAATCATAAATCATAATTAATCATAATTTATTTATTCATTACAATTTACTCAGCCTAGTAACAGACACAATATTTCTGACACTGGAAATACATACCCCCAGGTCCCTAGATGTTCCTAGATACCAAGAACATGCAAATTGACCTTGCAGAAGTGGAGCAATCTTCCATTTACTTAGGCATGTACCTTTAGGCGAAAACGGTCTACAGATTATCAGGTTAACCCTCTAAAGCCGGGCGCAACACTAGACATGTTTTGCAAAACATTAAATATCTTTGGATCCGTTTGTGATAAAGACTTGTGTGGTATATTCTAATGGTCGATGATGGATCAAGAATATCGTTGTAGGAAAAAGAGCTCTGGATCCTTCTTAATATCAGAAGTTGCTATATTTCAAAATAAGGTCAGTTGACAATAAGTTAAGTCACGATTTGACTTCAGGTTCAAGTTAAAACTCACACACACATGTCAGGTATTCAAAGCAGGTAGGAACCAGGAACCAAAGCAGGGAGCAGAGAGAGAGAGAAGGTTCTCTCTGCAACAGTTTAAATACTAAAATATAAACCACCTTGATTGATTGATTGATTGAAAACTTTATTAACAGATTGCAGAATGGGTACAATACAGTACAGCTCAATACACACAATTGTTAAGGGGATGCAGACCAGAGAAAGACTTTCATCTTGTTTACATCAGGGTAGCCCATTTTCAATTCATCAGGACATATATGACATACATGACATACAGATAGTCAGTACTGCTACATCTATACATTTATGACATACCAGATTTGCAAATACAGTACTGTTTGTGATACAGAAGGAGTCAAGAAAAGGGAGTATATACATTTGACGTAGAAACTGTACATTGGAGGAGGTTGGGTGGGGGGGGTTGGGTACATTGGGATATTGACAACCATACTGGGTAATTTACATTGGAGGTGGTTGGGGGGGGGGGGGCACACTGTATAAACAAGTAAAACTGTACATTGAGGGGGGGGGGGGGGGGAGGAGACACTGTACAAACAAACAAAATTGTACATTGGACTATTGACAAAACCATACTAGGTAAATTACTGTACATTGGAGGGGGTTGGGTTAGGATATTTACAGGGGCCAGTGTTGAATTGCAGTCTCCCGTAGGTGTCCCTTGAGAGAGGTTTTGAAAGTGGGTAGTGATCCACATTCCTTTACAGCTTTGGGTAGGGCGTTCCACATTGATGTGGCATAATTGCGAAACGTGTTTAGTCCCTTATTTGAGCCGAATCTGGGTTTAACATGATTTGTGGAGCTCCCTCTGGTGTTGTGATCGTGGTATTCACTGACCTTTGGGAAGTATTTTGACATGTACATGGGTACCTTGGTCGTGTAGTGTATCTTGTAGACCAGGCCCATTGCAAGTTGCTGTACTCTGTCGTCTACTCTAAGCCATCCTAGGTTGTCAAAGTGGGCAGGGGTGAGGTGGGTTCTAGGAGTAAGGTCAAGCAGTAGTCTGACCAGTTTGTTTTGAGATGTTTGTAATTTTGTTTTTAGCGCCTTTGAGGTGCTTTGGTACCATGAGGTGCAAGCATAGTCGTAGTACCCCTGAATGAGTGCTCCTGCCAGAGTCTTCAGGGTATTCTTGTTTACCAGAGAGGAGATCCGGTACAAGAATCTCTATCCCAAATGATTGGCCTAATCAATTCTACTTCCCTATTATATTGTCCATGCACAGCTCTGTTAAGTTCCTCTAATTTATATGGTTACATTTCTAACCAACTAACTATACTGATTACCTCCTTGTCTCTAAACGTAGTTATATTGCTACATGCTACCTTATAAGGAATTGGTCAGGCTGCATGGGCCCTATAATAACATAAGATGGCTGTCTCCCTGTGAGTGGATGTCTCATGGTAATAACCGGAATGGTGGACGTCCCGTGATGATGTTCGGGAGTATGCAACCCTCTCTGCGCCACCCCCATACCTCAAATGGATCCATTATCAGCTCTATTTTCAATCTTTCAAAATGTTCGTATGTACCCCAGTTGCTATTGCATGTACTTATTTGTGTTTCATTACATGTATATGTACATGCTTATCAACTGTTTCCCCTGTTTTATAGCAACACTACTATCACCGACATCTAAGAAGGGAGATCCCCCCTTGAACGGGCCTTCTAAGGTTTCTCCCCTCCACATTGCCTGTGGTGCTTTTTTCCTATGGTTTTTAGTGAGTTTTTCCTTAACTTCGCGTGGGGTATGTCTGGGAGTGTTGCATTCATTACATTTATTTATTTTACATTTTATTTTGGATTTCCTGGTGTTTTTGTCTTTGTTCTTGATTTATTGTGATGTTTCTTCTTGACTTGTTTAAATAAGACGTGTCCGGCCCATGGAGACATTAACATGCAGGGCCGCCTGTGAGAAATGCGAGGCCCTGTGCGAGATTTAAACGTGAGCCCCCCCCCCCCCCCCCCCCCTAAAAGGTAAAAAAAAAAATATATATATATATATATATATATTTTTTTTTCATACAGTCAACATATTCTTAAATAATAGCGCTGCCCGAGGCTGGGCATGATACAGTCAACATATAGCAAGAGAGAGAGCGAGAGAGAGCTCCCGTTCTACAGTCAATATACAGTGTTATCGCTGCACAGACCCGGCAATGCCCCTGACCCTCCACCAGAGCAAGGCCAGAGAGAGAGAGAGAGAGAGAGAGAGAGACACACACACATTGGAAAGAAACAACCCAAAACCAGAGCAAATTGAAATGCTATTTGGCCCTAAACAGAGAGTACACAGTGGCAGAATACCTGAGCACTGTGACTGACCCAATACTAATAAGATCCTTGACTAGGTACAGACTCAGCGAGCACAGCCTAGCCATCGAGAAAGGCCGCTATAGGCAGACCTGGCTCCCAAGCGAAGACAGACCCACTGCACACAAGATGAGGTGGAAACCGAGCTCCACTTCTTAACAACCTGCCCACTATACCAAGACATACTTCCCACAAATTGCAAACACCCAAAGAGACTTTGAAAACATCGACAATAACTCAAAACTCCCATACCTACTGGGAGAAATACAAGAATGTGAAATAAAGCCCATTTGAATTGAAGAGAGAGATAGATAGAGCATGTCTGTGTGTGTTAGAAAGAGAGAGATAGAGAGAGAGCATGGCTGTTTGTGTGTGTGTGTGTTAGAGAGAGAGCATGTATATGTGTGTTAGAAAGAGAGAGAAATATAGAGAGAGAGAGCATGTCATTTTGTGTGTTAGAGAGAGATATAGAGCATGTCTGTGTGTGTTAGAAAGAGAGAGAGAGAGAGCATGTGTGTTTGTGTGTTAGAGAGAGAGAGCATGTCTGTGTGTGTGTGTGTTAGAGAGAGAGCATGTATGAGAGAGATAAGCAAAGATGAGCCCCTAAAGGATATTCAACTTTTAATGGAAGAACAAAACAGAAGGAAAAGATAACTTCACAAAGGCAACATGAATATACATAGATCCAAAAGGACAAAGATCAACACTTAAATCCAATCCGGAGCCAATGGCCGACATCAGCTAAATAGGCTAACTGCAAATAGAGTAGCCAGGTACTGACACCAGGCCACACACCGTTAGCTACTACAACAGCTAGCCGGCCCGTTTGGCTCAATATAACGTTAGCTACGTTAGCTAGCCGGCCCGCTTTGGCTCAATATAACATTAGCTACAACAGCTAGCCGGCCCGTTTGGCTCCCGAGAGAGAGAGAGAGAGATATCCACGGCGGGAATAGAATAGAGTGCATTAAAAACTCACCAAACGTCCAAGAGGATGGAGACAACCGCGTGGAGTTGACGAAGTTCATCTGCCAAATGACCGTCCTCTTCATCTTGGCATAACAATGCTGCACGCACTCTCTCTAGGTTAGCTAACGCTAGTTAGCCTTTAGCTAAGCTAGCTACTAGCCGACATCATCATGGCTATCCCGACTAAACCACACGTTAGCACTCGATATTATAACGTAGCTAAAGCTAACTAGCTGTCCCTGCCTTTAACTAAGCCGACATGGCTAGCCTGACTGAACTGTCTAACATGCAACAACTTTCATCTTCAGTCCATCTGCCGAATGACCGTCCTCTTCGTCTTGGCTGGCATAACTAAGCATAACCTCCAAAGCTGCATGAGCGAAATAGTCAAACGCAGCTGACGCACGCCGGCGTACACATGATGTAACCCCTCCCTTTGTTGAAACCAATAGTATGTCTGCTGCAGAGCCCCAGAGCTCCAATAGTGAGTATGTCTGCTGCAGAGCCGCAGAGCCAGGAACAAGTCAGACACATTCTACAAACGTGTCTAATGTGAAATATATAAGCAAAACTAGATTTTAGGTCTGTGATGAAAAAGGGCCTTGCGGGAAGGGAGGCAGCGCAAAAAAAAAAAAAAAAAAAAAAAAAAATATATATATATATTTGTGCGAGGCCCCCCTTCCCGCGAGGCCCTGTGCGACCGCACTGCCCCTGAGGCGGCCCTGTTAACATGTGTTGTCGGGTCTTACAAATACATTTGATTTGATTTGATTTATGGCTCCTTCAGCCATCTGTTCCTTTGTTCTAAAATTGGGCCTTTTCTCTCACATACTCCTGACACACAGTAGTATCTACCAAAAGCTGACATCTAACATTCTATCAATGTCTTATAATTCCTTATGAACAGATACAAGTATACCTCACTCGCTTAGATTATAATCAAAAAAAATTGTGTATCTCACCGTCAGTGGGCAGAAGTACATTTACATTTAACATTTACATTTAGTCATGTAGCTGACGCTTTTATCCAAAGCGACTTACAAGTTCTGTACGACAAGTCATTAGGAAAGTCATCAGCTGAGTAACAATGTTCATCAAAGTGTTGCGTGTTAAGGCCTCTGCATGCTACAGAAACTTCAAAGCAACTGCAACACAACATCGACAAAGCAACGGTGTTGCAGACATTCTGCCTTTATGCTTCTGCAAAATCGACACGCAAAGTTAGTTTAACTAAAGTTAGTTTAGGTTCGTGTTAACGTTAGATAATGTACAAAATAAACGTATTTCCGGTGCTTTTAGACGTCGCTCTTTTATTTTGAAATCCCCCGACAGGAAGTGTTATAGTGTCTGTTGCTAGCAGCTTAACTTCTGTTTCCCGTTTCTGTGCTTTTCGAGCTAACGTAACATTAGTTTCCAAAGGAGAGGAGAGAAAGACCTCGGCTCAAACATGCAGCTCAAACTACCTGTTGGAATAAATTAATTGATTGATGTTTGACTTGTCCCTGTGTGTGTCCAGTCATTTCGACTAGCAAACGTTGTATTACATTACCTCAGGATACCATTGTATTTAGTTGGTTAGCTATGTAGCTAATGTGGATAGCATTTTGAATAGCACCAATGCTAGCTGGCTGGCTACAGCTTTATTTACTAAATTATGGAGGCTTTTTAATCGTCAAGGTAAGAGAGGATTTGTCATGATCAACTGAAGGCGTATGCTATGGAACAATATGTGCTTGGGTTTTCAGAAAAAGGCCAGCTATGACGCTAATTATTTAGCTAATATTGATAGCATAGCTTGCTGGCTACAACAATGGCGGATGGTATTCCTTGCTGCGGGACCAATATTATTCTATGACAGCCCCGCCCCCATTCACTACCAACCAATCACTGCTACGCAATATCAACGCAACGGCCGTTTAGGTTAGATTTGGGGGACATGTACGCAACGTCCTCGCAACACAGTCTACAAGACCCTCTAAAACAACCGTGTTGAAATCACGCCAATGTTGTGTTGCAGTTGCTTTGAAGTTGCTGTAGCATGTAGAGGCCTTTACAGTGTAGGTTAGTTTATTAGGACAAGTGCATGATAGTAAGGTTAGTTAGGGTTAGAGTTTTTTCATTTAAATTTGTAATTTTTTTATATTATTATTTCAGATAATGGTTGAAGAAGTGTGTCTTAAGTTGACGGTGGAAGATTGGACGGGTTTCGGCTGTCCTAACTGGGGTGGGTAGTTCATTCCACCATTGTGGGGCAAGGACTGAGAATAGGCGGCATCTTTTTGATGACCCTCCCGGGGCTTGGATAGGAGTAGGTCTGAGGCGGCCAGAAGATGCAGAGCGTAGGGGTCTTGAGGGTGTGTAGTTAGAGACCATTGACCGGAGGTAGGCGGGAGCGGTTCCCTTTGCCGCACGGTATGCTAGGTCGAGGGCCTTGAAGCGGATACGTGCAGCAATGGGGAGCCAGTGCAGGTCCCTAAGAAGTGGGGTGACATGGGCCGACTTCGATAGGTTTGAGATCAGGCGGGCCGCTGCGTTCTGAATGAGTTGAAGAGGCTTGGTGGCAGTGGCCGGGAGGCCAGCGAGCAGTGCGTTGCAGTAGTCGAGGCGGGAGATGACTGTTGATTGGACGAGGAGTTGGATGGCTTCTTTTGTCAGGAAGGGGCGGATCCTTCTGACGTTGCTCAGGAGGAATCTGCAGGTTGTGGTTGTCGCTGCGATGTGAGTATAGTTCAACTGGTCGTCAAGGACAACATCACGGTTCTTGGCGGTCGGGGACTTGGTCACAGCTGCATTCTCGACTGTGATGGAAAGGTCGGTCAGGGGGGAGGATTTGGCCGGCAGGTGGAGCAATTCGGTTTAGCTTAGGTTTAGTTTGAGGTGGTTGGTCATCATCCAGGCGGAGATGTCGGACAGACAGGCCGAGATCCGCTCAGAGACGTGGATATCTGAGGGAGGGAAGGAGAGGAAGAGTTGAGTATCATCGGCATAACAATGATACGAGAAGCCATGAGACGTGATAATGTTACCCAGTGATTTAGTGTAGAGGGAGAAGAGAAGGGGTCCTAGGACCGAGCCCTGGGGCACACCCGTCCGCAGTGGGCGGGATGCCGACAGGGTCCCTCTCCATGACACTTGGTAGGAGCGGTCATTGAGGTATGATGTCAGCCATGTCAGCGCAGAGCCAGCCACTCCCATTCCTGCGAGGGCTGCGAGGAGGATCTGATAGTTGACTGTGTCGAAGGCTGCAGATAGATATAGGAGAATCAGGACAGAGGAGAGGCCTTTCGCTTTTGCTAAGTGAAGTGCCTCTGTGACCGCAATGAGGGCCGTTTCTGTGGAGTGGCCAGTCCGGAACCCAGACTGATTAGGGTCTAGGAGGTCATTCTGTAAGAGATAAGCAGTAAGTTGGTTGGATACAGCACGTTCAAGTGTTTTAGAAAGGAAGGAGAGAAGAGAGACAGGACGATAGTTGCCTATGACGGTGAGGTTCAGATATTTTTTTTATGAGGGGCGTGACTCTGGCTTGTTTTAGGGAGGTGGGGACTAACCCCCGAGTTGAGTGAGGAGTTGATGGTTGCAGTTAGGAATGGGAGGATGTCCGGTGCTATGGTCTGGAGGAGTGGGGAGGGTAGCTGGTCCAGCTGGCATGTAGTCGGACGGTTCGACGTTACCAGTGTCAGGGTCTCGGCTTCTGTAATGGGAGAGAAAGATGACAGAGTGAAGGATGAGGTTCTCGATTCAGTATTTGGAATTGGTGGGGGTTGGGAGAAGGCGCTGCGGATGTTCTCCACTTTTTCCTCAAAGAAGATTGCGAAGTCTTCGGCAGAGAAAGATGAGGGAGGACGGGGTGGGGGGGGGGGGAGTGAGGAGGGAGGACATGGTAGCATGCAGTTTGCGAAGATTCTTGGCAGAGGCCTCGATCCTATGGTGAAAGAAAGAAGCTTTGGCATTAGTAATGGTTTTGGAGAATGTTAACAAGAGGTTGTGATATGTGTCGATGTCAGCAGCGAGGCATGACTTTCTATACTTCCTTTCAGCCGCTCTCAGGACCTGTCTTTGTTCTCTCACTGCATCCGTCAGCCATGGACTGGGTGGGGAACGACGGGCAGGTTTTTCAACGAGGGGACAGAGCTTGTCGAAGGAGGTTGCAAGGACTGAGAGGAGGGTGGAGCTTGCTATCTCTGTGGGGAGAGCAGAGAAGGTGTCACTCAGAGGTAGAGCGGATAGTATGTCAGAGGAGAGGAGAGGGTGGAGGGGGATAGGGAGGGCAGGTTGCGTCTGAGTGAGACGGTTTGGGTTGGGGTGAAGACCTTTCCGTTAAGCATGAGAGTTAGTGAGAAGGATATGAAGGAATGGTCAGATACATGTAGGGGAGTTACCATGGTGTTAATGATGCTGGAGTTACGGGAAAATATGAGATCCAAGGAGTTGCCTGCTTTGTGGGTGGGAGGCATGGCAGTGGGAGTCAGGTCAAACGATTGTCGGAGGGAGACCACTGGGACCGACTGAGATGAGTCAGGCAGGTTGAAGTCGCCCAATAGAAGGAGAGGGGTACCATCTTCCGGTAAGGAGCTTAGAAGCATGTCCAGCTCAACTGTGAAGTGATCGAGCGGACCTGGAGGGCGATAGAGTGTAATAATGGTGAGATTGAAAGGATTAGAGACAGATACTGCATGATATTCGAAAGAGGAGAGTGACAGTTCTGGGAGTGGTGTTAAGTTTGTAGCCCATGAAGGAGATGTCATGAGGCCAGTGCCTCCACCCCGTCTGGAACGTCGAGGTGTGTGAGTGAAGTTATAGTTTGTAGATAATGCTGCAGGTGTTGATGAGTTATTGGGAGTTATCCAGGTCTCAGTTAGAGCGAGGAGCTTCAGATATTGACTATGGGCGTAGGCAGTAATGAAGTCAGCTTTCTTGACTGCTGATTGACAATTCCATAAAGAATATAATCTTAAAATATCTAGATTGGTTGTTTTCTCTGGACTGCATCTATCTGTAAGGGTTCAGCCTCCCCTCCTTTCCATCCTCCTCAACAGCCCCCACCTGTCCATGGACTTTCTCCACTCATGAACAATACTCTGCTGCCATCCTGTGGCCTACTGCAGTTGGTTCTGCCCTGCATGCATTTGTGCCTGCCAATGTTTATTAATTTGTTCTCTGTCATGCTCACTAACCTGTTCCTGCTTTCTGTGATGTTCCCCTGCCTGGCCTAGTGTCTCCCCTGTCTGTGTTGGTATTGTGATCTAGTCTAGTGTTGTTCTCAGCCCAGTCATGTATTCTGTTCAGTCTGTTCCAACCCAACTGTGTCTCGTTCCCAATCACCCTCATGTGTCAATTAGTGTGTGTATATCTGCCTCGTCTGCCAGCCTTCCTTGGTCGGTTCATCGTTTGTTGCTAGGGTTTGCTGCTTGTGTTTTCTGTTCATGTTTGCTGTTGCTTCTAGTGTTCCTGGCTGTACCTTGTTCTCCCGTGAGCCTACACCCTTTGTCTGTAAGTTATTTCTAGTGTTAGTGTTTTTTGTTTTGTTTGTTCTACCATTCTTTGTTTTCGTGTAAAGTTTGTCTCGTTTTGTTAGTGTTTAATTTGTAGTCAGCGTGTTCTATTTTCCTTGCCTGCCTTGCAGTGTTTTTTGTTGTGCCTTTGGTACATGCTCTCATTTATGAGTTTATTCTTTGTTTGGTAGTTTGCCCTCTGCCGGCCATTGCTGTGCCATCCTTTTTGTATGCTGAAGTAAAGCATTATTCTTTTGACTTCACTCCTGGCTCGGTGTCTCGTTGTTGCCTATTGCCTTCTCCTCGTCCTGTTCTGCGTTTGGGTCCTCCGCCAACACTAATCCGTAACAGAATGAACCGACCAGAATTGGACCCAGCGAACAGGACGAGGGAGGCTTTGAGCGCCTTGGAGGCGTTCAGAATGGGGGATATACCTTCCTCCTCCTTGGAGGAGAGGAAGGCCATTCTGCGTCTGCTCTACTCTCTCAGGGAGTGGCAGCCTGAGCTGGCTCCACAGGAGGAGTATGGCAGAACTTGGATACAGCAGCTATTCCAGCCTCCAGCCTCCAGCCAAGCCTATACTGCTGGTAAGGCCTCTACCACCAGCATGGTCCCAACTGCTAGCGTAGCTATTGCTAGTACAGTCCATACTGCTAGTGTAGCTCCCACACCTAGCCAGGCCTCAACTGCTAGCATAGCTACTACTAGTACAGTCCCTACTGCTAGCGTAGCTTCCACAGCTAGCATGGCCTCCTCTGCTGGTGAAGCCTCTACTGCCAGCATGGCCCCAGTTGCTAGCATAGCTACTGCTAGTACAATCCCTACTGCTAGCATAGCTTCCACAGCTAGCACGGCCTCCACGGCTAGAACTGCCAGTACTGCTAGTACAGTTCCTACTGCTAGCGTAGCCCCTGCAGCTAGCCAGGCCTCCACAGCTAACACAGACTCAACTGTCAGCTTAGCTTCAACTGCTAGCTTAGCTTCCACAGCTAGCCAGGCCTCCACTGGCAGCATAGCTTCCACAGCTAGCAAGGCCCCCATGGCTAGGTCTGTGTCTCTCACAGTTAGGAGAGTCTGTGTAGGCTCCTTGGCCCCTACTGCTAGCCCCACTTGTAATTGTGTAGTTCCCCTAGCTAGCACGGCCCCTTCTTGGCTGTTAGCAGAGCTCCTGCAGCTAGCAGGACTCGGAAGTCTAGCAGAACCTCTTCAGCTAGCTTGTCTTCCACGGCTAGCACAGCCCCTACTGCTAGTACAGTCCCTACTGCTAGCATAGCTTCGTCAGCTAGCCTGTTCCCCACTGCTAGGACTGCCCCTTCAGCTAGCAAGGTCAGTTTCCCTGGAGCAGCCCTGTCGGCTAATCCCTTGGTCTCCACAGCTAGCACAGCCCCTGCTGCTAGTACAGTCCCTACTCCTAGCGTAGCTTTGTCAGCTACTCTGTTCCCCACTGCTAGGACTGCCCCTTCAGCTAGCAAGGTCAGTTTACCTGGAGCCGCCCTGTCAGCTAATCCCTTGGTTTCCACGGCTAGCACAGCCCCTACTGCTAGTTCAGTCCCTACTGCTAGCGTAGCTTCGTCAGCTAGCCTGTTCCCCACTGCTAGGACTGCCCCTTCAGCTAGCAAAGTCAGTTTCCCTGGAGCCGCCCTGTCAAGTCAAGTTAAGTCAAGTCAAGAGTTTTATTTGTCATGGCATACAAGTATACAATGAAATGCGGGTGGTATTGCAACGATGTGCAATACAGTGGTACAACATGTAATAGAATCCAATAAAAAACAACATTGTGCAATAAACAGGTAACAGGTAACAGGTAACATGGTGGGACATCTCGGTATCTGTACATAGTTATTTACAGGGCATATAGGGCATGCTAGGTAGCCTAGGTAGTGCAATACACTGTTACTGTTGTTATACTAATATTAAAGTGACATTTCCTTTTTGGCCATAAGTGTGGGCGTGTGCGACATGAGTGTGTGTCTGCTCATGTTAAAGTGTTAAAGTGGCTGCTGCTGTCGGCTAATCCCTTGGTTTCCACGGCTAGCACAGCCCCTACTGCTAGTTCAGTCCCTACTGCTGAATGAATGAATGAATGAATGAATGAATGAATGAATGAATGAATGAATGAATGAATGAATGAATGAATGAATGAATGAATGAATGAATGAACGAATGAACGAATGAATGAACAGATTGCAGAATGGGCACAATACAGTACGGCTCAATACACACAATTGTTAAGGGGATGCATACCAGAGAAAGACATTTGTCTTGTTTACATCAGGGTCCCCCATTTTCAATTCATAGTAACATTTATGACATACATAACATACATGACATTTATGGCATAGGGACATACATGACATAGAGGTATTTAGTACTGTTACATTTGTGACATATACGATATTCAAATATACAGTACTGTTACCCATAGATCCTGACAGAGTATATACATATGATGGGGAGGGGACGGTACATTAGGAGGGGGTGGGTGGGTGGGAGAGAAATATACATACGGTGGGGAGAGAATATATACATACGGTGGGGAGGAGACTGTACATTTGGAGGGGTGGGTGGGTGGGAGAGAAATATACATACGGCGGGGAGAGAATATATACATGCGGTGGGGAGGAGACTGTCTATTAGGAGGGGGTGGGGGTGGGGGGGTTTGGACATTTACGGTGGCCAGTTTCACATTGCAGCCTCCTGTAGGTGCTCTTTAAGAGCGGTTTTGAATGCGGGTAGGGATTCACATTATTTTACAGCTTTGGGTAGGGCGTTCCACATTGATGTGGCATAATTGCGAAACGTGTTTAGTCCCTTGTTTGAGCCGAATCTGGGTTTAACATGATTTGTTGAGCTTCCTCTGGTGTTGTGGTTGTGGTATTCACTGACCTTTGGGAAGTATTTTGACATGTACATGGGTAACCTAGTCGTATAGTGTATCTTGTAGACCAGGCCCATTGCAAGTTGCTGTACTCTGTCGTCTACTCTAAGCCATCCTAGGTTGTCAAAGTGGGCAGGGGTGAGGTGGGTTCTAGGGGTAAGGTCAAGTAGAAGTCTGACCAGTTTGTTTTGTGATGTTTGTAATCTTATTTTTAGCGCCTTTGAGGTGCTTTGGTACCATGAGGTGCAAGCATAGTCGTAGTACCCTTGAATGAGTGCTGCCAGAGTCTTCAGGGTATTCTTGTTTACCAGAGAGGAGATCCGGTACAAGAATCTAGTTCGTTGGTTGACATTTTTTATTACCTTGGATGCCACTTTGTCAAAGGAAAAATGTGCCTCTAGGATGGAACCTAGGTATGCAATTTCATCTTTCCTTGTGACAATATTGTCACCCACTGTAACTGAGAAGCCGTCGGTCTTGCTGAGTTTGTTATTTGATCCGAAGAGAATGGACTCTGTTTTGCCCAGGTGTAATGATAATTTGTTATCAGCGAGCCAGGTGCAGATTCTGCCGAGTTCAGAGCTGAGGGTTTTTTCAACCTGTAACTTGTTCTTGTCAGAGACCAGTAGGGCTGAGTCATCCGCGAACAAGAACAAGTTGCAGTCACAAGCAATGTCATTTGCATAAATTAGGAACAGTAGCGGTCCTAGTATGCTTCCTTGTGGAACACCACAGCTCACTGTGAGGGGGGGGGATAGAGTACCGTTTACCTCCACCATCTGTTCTCTCCCCTCCAGGTAGGATTGCATCCAGCTCACTGAACTATCAAAACCAATTGCTTTTAGCTTGTCAATCAGAATGGAGTGATTGACAGTGTCGAAGGCCTTTTGTAGGTCCAGCATGACCATGGCGCAGTATTTGCCTGCGTCCACCTCTTGTTTGATGTGGTCGTTCAAATAGAGAAGGCATGTGTCAGTGGAGTGGGATGTTCTGGAGCCAAATTGGAATTCGTAGATTAGATTTTTTTCTGCCAGGTACTTTTCGACCTGTTCGTAGACTATTTTCTCCATGACTTTCGAGATGGAGGTAAGAATAGAAACCGGGCGGTAGTTGCCTGGGTCTAATTTGCTGCCCTTTTTGTGCAGAGGGGTAACTCTTGCAATTTTTAAAGTCCTTGGGGATGTGTCCCTGTTTTATGGAGAGGTTTATTATGTGTGTGATGACTGGGGTGATGGCGGCTGCTGAGTCTCTGAGGAATTTGGAGGGGATGTTGTCATGGCCAGTGGCCTTGTTAGGTTGGAGGGCGCTCAGTTTTTTGAGTACCTCATCGGTTGTTACAATTTCTAGTTTGAAGTCGTCTTTGCGGACCCATATGTTTTTGTAGTATGCTACTATGTGTTCTACCCCATAATGCCCTGAGTGGGAGGGTAGTTTGTTTACCAGTGTTGTGGCTATGTTCGTGAAGAAGATGTTTAAGTAATTGGCTATATCCAGCTTGTCTGTGATGAGCGTGTTGTCCGTCTTTATGTATATGTTTGAGAATCTGGTTTTAAGTTTTTTACTGCAGCCTAGTTGATTATTGAGTAATTTCCAAAGTTCACATGGTTTGTTTTTGTTTTCCTCAGTTTTGTCATTGATGAAATTTTTTTTGAGGTTTTGATCATGTCTGTTTCTTTGAATTTTTAGGCCAACCACGTGGGCTTGGAGTTCACTGTTTGAGCTTTTGGAAAGCTTTGTCTGACTTTTAGCTTCGTCAGCTAGCTCGTTCCCCATGGCCCCTGTTTCTATGGTCTCGGTTCCTTGGACTAGCCCTCCAGCCAGTATAAACTATCCTGCTAGGACTGCCCCTTCAGCTTTCAGTATAGGTTGTATCCGTGTTACTCTGACTACTAACACTTTAGCTCCGTCTGTTAGCATAGCTCCTGCAGCTAGCAGATCTCAGAGAGCTAGCAAGGCTCAGAGGACTAGCTTAGCCCCTGCAGCTAGCCAGGCATCCACAGCTAGTACAGCCCAGTCTGCTAGCTTAGCCCCTGCAGCTAGCCAGGCCTCCACAGCTAGTACAGCCCTGTCTACTAGCTTAGCCCCTGCAGCTAGCCGGGCCTCCACAGCTAGTACAGCCCCATCTGCTAGCTTAGCCCCTGCAGCTAGCCAGGCCTTCACAGCTAACCCAGCCTCTACTGCCAGCCTAGCCCCTGCTAGTTTAGCCCCGGCTGCTCCTGTCGCTTCTCCGGCTCCCGGGGAGACCCCGACTTCTGGTCCGGGCCCTGCTTCTGCTCCTGTCCCCGGGAAGTCAACTGCTCCCGGCTCTATGCCCGGTCCGGCTTCTACGCCCAGCCCGGCCTCCGCACCTGGTCCGGCTCCCACGTCTGGCCCAGCTGCTACGCCCGGTCCGGCTTCTACGCCCGGCCCGGCCTCCACGCCTGGTCCGGCTTCTACGCCCAGCCCGGCCTCCATGCCTGGTGCAGCTCCCATGCCTGACCCAGCCGCTATGCCCGGTCCGGCTTCTACGCCCAGCCCGGCCTCCACGCCTGGTCCGGCTCCCACGCCTGACCCAGCCTCCATGCCTGGTCCGGCTCCCACGCCTAGCCCAGCCGCTACGCCCGGTCCGCCTTCTACGCACGGCCCGGCCTCCTACGCCTAGCCCAGCCTCCTCGTCTGGTCCCGCCTCTAGGCCTGCTTCGTCTTCTGGTTCGGTTCTACGCCATGGTCTTCGCTGTGGTCTTCGCCGTGGTCTCCGCCGTGGTCTGCGCTGTGGCCCACATCTGCAGGGATCCCCGTCCGGGGCCCTACGCCGAGTTCCGCTTCCAGGAGGACCCCAGCCCCAGGTCCTACTCCTGGGCTGTATCTATCTATTTATCATATATCTATGTCTGTCATATAGCCAATGGAAATGCTAGAAATTGTCACATGGACTGGGAGAACCAATTGAAAATGCTTATCATTTCTCAATAGTCCAGTCCGCTCCACAGAACAGGCGGTCAGATATACCCACTGGTTGCGCGTAATGTAGGATGGATAGACCGATAGAGAGGCACTTGTCTCTGGTTTTATAATAAAATGGCAAAAAGACAAAGGTATAATGTTCAGTGCAAACATTTATTATATACAGTATAATAATGGAAAGTAGAATGTATGTCTTAGTTATAAGGCAGTCTGTCACAGAGTTTTCATTTTCACTATCAATTTATTAAATTAGCCATTGTTTTTGGTTCTGGCCCGTCATATAATGGGTTTAAAAGAATTTGGCCAGAGGCCAAACTTAATTGCAGACTCATGATTTAGATACTTAGATGTTTAAATATTGTTAAATTCAGGATTAGCAACAGAGCGGGATTAACCATGACTGCTCAGCACGCCGCCATGACAGCATAATCCTAAAATCCTAAAAGCTAAAAAGCTTTTACACCCATTTGGATATTAACAACACAACCTCCAAGGCACCCCTGCACGCTCTGGTCATTGCCATGGTTGATGTGCGCCAAATAGTTCAAGCGCATCAACATGCACAAATTAGCCGGACCAGACGGCATCCCTGTTCTAGTGATCAGAACATGTGCGGAGCAGCTGTCTGATGTGTTAACTGATATATTCAACCTCTCCCTCTCCGATTGCACAGTCCCCTTCTGCTTCAAGTCAACCACCATTGTTCTGGTGCCAAAAAATAACAAGGTAACATACCTGAAGGACTGGCACCCTGTTGCCCTCACTCCCATAGTGAACAAATGCTTTGAGAGCATGTTAAGAAAGGAATCTGTAGCGGTCTACTGACCATTACCAGAAAAGCCCCCCACCGATTCTACTACCAGCTAAACAGATCCACTAACGACGCAATAGCTCCACTTCACCCTCATTCAATTTGAGGGAAATAATTATCATGTGAGGATACTGTCCATAGACTATAGTTGAGCATTCAACACCATAGTTCCCGCCAGACTCAGGAATCTAGGACTCAAACCTGTGCAGCTTGACCGGCACCACGCGGTGAGGATAGCACCAAACACCTCAGCCTCTCTGACACCTTAATGCAGTAGGCCCCTAGTGTCCTGAACCCCCTTCTCTACTCCATGTACAGTACACACTTTTAGCTATTATGTTTGTTTTTTCTACTTTTTTATTTAAAGCAACACTGGCGGGTACGTCATACGACCGTCAGACACTTATGGACCTGAACCCCGGGCTCAAAGAGGAGTTTGGAGACACTTTTGACCTAGAATGGCCAGCAGAAATCAGACGGGAGAATGGCGGCAAGGAAAAGAACAAAGGCTACGGCAGGAGGAGACACAGAGGGAGACGTGGAGGTATCAGACTGAGACTAAAAAGAGCTGCTTACCGACCAGCAATTCCATCCATCTTTCTGGCGAATGCCCGTTCGCTGGAGGGTAGGATGGATGACCTGAGGGCGAGGGTCCGGTTCCAACGGGAGATGAGAGACATCAACATCATGTGTCTCACGGAGACATGGCTCACGTCGGCGACACCGGACAAAAGCGTATCTCCCTCGGATGCCTTCACAGTCTTACGTGCAGATCGTACCGCTGCCTCAGGAAAGACCATCGGCGGCGGAGTTTGCCTCATCACGAACAATTCCTGGGTTAATCCCGAGGGGGTGCAGGTTCTCTCAAACTTGTGTTCTCCGGACATGGAACATCTTTCTATCCTGTGTCGGCCGTTCCACCTCCCGAGGGAGTTCTCCGCGGTCGTCATGACCGCCGTATATATCCCCCCACACGCGAATACGGGCAAAGCGCTGGGAGAACTACACGACTATCTCAACAGACACCAGATCAAACATCCAGATGCAGCGATGGTAGTGGCCGGCGATTTCAACCAGGCCAACCTGAAGAAAGTGATGCCGTCCTTTTTTCAGCACATCGCTTGCTCCACCAGAGGGAAAAACACACTCGACCACTGTTATTCCCCGTTCAGAGCCGGCTACAAGGCAGTAGCCGCTCCGCCATTAACGGGGTCCACAAGCTCGAGCGACCACGACTCCATCTTGCTATTTCCGGCATATCAGCAGAGATCACGTGACGCCGTCGTGTCACGTGAGACAAAGAAGTGGACCGACGAATCAGAGGCCACGCTCCAGGACGTGTTTACAGACACGGATTGGGATATGTTCAAAGGAAGCGCCAGTGACGTCAGTGAGCTAGCAGACACAGTGGTGAGCTACATCACAACAATAGCCGATGGTATTGTCCCCAGAAAAACGGTGCGGATTTTCCCAAACTAGAAACCGTGGGTGGATAGCACTATTAGAGCAGCTCTGAACTCTCGTACCACCGCCTACAACCTGGGTAGAGAGTCAGGAAACATGGAGGAGTATAAGGCTTCAGTCTATACTCTACGCAAGGCTGTCAAACTTGCTAAGAGGACATATGCTGACAAACTGGAGACACAAATGGCACAAAACGACACAAGAGGATTATGGCAGGGACTGAAGACAATAACTGACTATAAAGTCAGCGGCCCCTCAATGGGGAGCGACGACGCCTCCCTCGCGGACAAGCTCAACATCTTCTACGCTCGGTTTGGTGCAGACAGTGGCGCTGCCGGCTCTCCGGCTAGTGACGTCACTGGCGCGCCGGCTGTTGTGGAGGGGGGGGGGCAACCGCGGGGGGGCGGGACGCTCTCTCGTTGTTGGAACACAGTGTGAGAAGAGCATTTATGCAGGTGAACACCAGGAAGGCTGCTGGCCCAGATGGCACAACAGGACGCATACTCAAGTCCTGTGCCAACCAGCTGGCCCCAGTGTTCACCGCCATATTTAATCAATCCCTGGCAGAGTCAGTGGTCCCTGCCTGCTTCAAGATGTCTACCATCATCCCTGTACCGAAGAAACCCTCCCCAATATGTCCAAATGACTACAGACCGGTGGCACTCACCTCTGTGGTCGTGAAATGTTTCGAGAGGCTGGTCAAGGACCACATTTGTGCCTCCCTCCCCAGTGATATGGACCCTATGCAATTTGCATACAGGACAAACAGGTCCACCGACGACGCGGTCTCCCAGGTACTGCACAGCACCCTCTCGCACCTTGACCGTCAGAAGGGGGGCTATGTGAGACTGTTGTTCATTGACTACAGCTCAGCGTTCAACACCATAGTCCCCACCAGACTGGTGGACAAGCTGATCGAGCTAGGTCTGAGCTCCGCCCTGAGCGCCTGGGTACTGGACTTTCTGAGCGAAAGACCCCAGGCAGTCAGGGTGGGGGGTCAGACCTCCAACACCATCACCCTGAGCATCGGGTCCCCCCAGGGCTGTGTTCTGAGCCCCCTGCTGTACTCACTCTACACACACGACTGTGTGGCCAAGTTCAGCTCCAACTCCATAGTGAAATTCGCAGACGACACAGTGGTGGTGGGGCTGATCTCGGACAACGACAAGAAGGCCTACCGGGAGGAGGTTGAGGTACTGGAACGCTGGTGCCAGGACAACAGCCTGCTCCTGAACATTGGTAAAACCAAGGAGCTGATCGTGGATTATAGGAGAGGACAGCAGGAGACGCACACACCACTGATGATTAACGGGGCTACCGTGGACAGGGTGAGCAGCTTTAAGTACCTGGGGGTCCACATCTCAGAGGACCTGACATGGTCAACACACATAGACACAGTAGTAAAGAAGGCGAAACAGCGCCTCTACCACCTGAGACAGTTAAGGAAGTTCAGAGTATCGGGGAAGATACTCCAGTCCTTCTACTCAGGAGCTGTAGAGAGCATCCTGACCGGAAACATCACTGCCTGGTATGGAAACAGCACGGCACAGGACAAGAAGGCCCTACAGAGAGTGGTGCGCTCAGCCGAGCGTACCACGGGTATTGCACTACCCCCCCTGCAGGTTCTATACAACAAGAGGTGCAAATCCAGAGCCTGCAGGATAATGAAAGACCCTCACCACCCCAATAACAGCCTGTTTCAGCTGCTGAGGTCAGGCAGACGCCTGCGAACCCCAGCTACTAGGACAGAGCGGCTTAGGCTCAGCTTCTTCCCCCAGGCCATCAGAGCCATGAACAATGAACATTGAGTGCTCAGAACATTGAACTGTCCACACACAAGCACATATGAACACACACACGACACGCACACTGTGCACGCTCACACACGAGCAGCCACTTAACACTTTAACATGAGCGGGCACACACTCATGTCGCACACACGCACACTTATGGCCAAAGGAAAGGACACTTTAAATTAGAATAACAGGAACAGTGTATTGCACTACCAAAGCTAACTAGCATGTCCCATATGCTCTGTAAATAACTATGTACAGATACCGAGATGTCACTCCATGTTACCTGTTACCTGTTTACTGCACAATGTTGTTTTCTTCTTTTGATTCTATTATATGTACCACTGTATTGCACATCGTTGCGGGCAAGACCACCCGCATTTCATTGTATACTTGTATGCCGTGACAATTAAAACTCTTGACTTGACTTGACAGTGGTTCGGGAGGTAGAGCAGTCGTCTGGTAATCCGTAGGTTCCCGGTCCGATTCCCGCTACTCCGGTAGCGCTTGCCTGACCGCAGCAATTCAAAGAGGCAGTTGTTTGGGTGACTAGAGTCTTTGATTATTCTCTTAGCCTTGGCCCTGCAACACTTGTAATACATGTCCTGGAGAGTGGGAAGCCCCCCTCCAATTGTGCGCTCGGCTGAACGGGCCACTCTCTGTAGTCTGCTGTGGTCTTGTGCGGTGCTATTCCCAAACCAGGAGGTGATGTTACCAGTCAGGATGCTCTCTATTGTGCACAAGTAGAAGTTCTTGAGGATCTTCTGACTTACTTTGAACTCCCTTAGGCGCCTAAGAAAGTAGAGGCGTTGCCGTGCCTTCTTCACTACACTGTCAATGTGTGTGGTCCATGTCAAGTCCTCGGATATGTGGACTCAGAGGTACTTAAAACTGTTCACTCTCTCGACCGGTGCTCCGTCGATGCTGAGGGTGCTGTAGTCCCTGGCCCCCGACCTCCTAAAGTCCACAATCATCTCTTTCGTTTTGCTGACGTTCAGGGAGAGGCTGTTTTTCCGACACCATCGCGCCAGGCCCTCTCGTCGTTTGTAGAGATCAGGCCCACCATGACTGTGTTGTCAGCAAACTTGATAATTGTGTTGTTGTTCCGCTGTGCCACACAGTCATGTGTGTACAGCCAGGGACGTGCACAGAACTTTAGAGGGCCAGGTGCTCAAAGGCTGAAAAGGGCACCTGTGTGTGTGTGTTATAACCGAGCGCACGAAGCGCGCAAGCCAGTTTTTTGGGGGCCCTTTTTGGGCAGGGGGGGCCCTTTTTATGCTTTGTTGGGGGTTTTGGTGATCAAATATTGAATATTGAATTATAATAATCAGTGCAGGAGCTCACTTATCCTTGAAAGACACTTTTATCACTGATTTAACACTTTCGCGGCCACTGGGATCCGTCTAATCTCACTCTATAAGGCCAGTTTATCATAACAACCTTTCATTGTGCGTGAGGCTGTTTGTAGAACTAAATCTATACTTTATATTATTGCTATCTGTCCATTGTCATTGTCAATTGACACTATAAACCGTCCCTTCAATATGCCTTAAAGAAATAATTTTTTCATCAATACGTTCACATTTTATAGCGTTGTGAATATGAACTATATACCGCAATGTTCTGGGGTATTTCCTGGAAGGCGAGATACAGGGTCTACCCCGGGCTGCTACCTTGACGTGGTGGGGTGGCTTGCATGCCTCAAGGACCCTGTGAGCTATATCGGCGGGGGCTCAAAGTTTAAATCCCCTGGCAGGTTCAACCAATCCGGGCAGGTCACGGGGGAGGAGCCAGACAAAAAGCAGCACTGGTCCTCCAGGTTGGGGGTTGGGCGTGGGGCTAACAACCCTACCCCGGAAAACAAACAACTGTTACAGAAACTGCAAAACACAAACCACAAAACCTGAGGTCCAAAAGAAGCTCTCGCCAAAACACTGGCACTATGACGGCAGCAGATGAAAGCCCAACTCGGGAAATCGGTTGCTCGAAGATGAGTCTTCTAAGACCCCGAACCATGATCCGTCTTGGACCATGCAATGTCCGTACTATGTTTGAAACGTCAAAGACAGCACAAGTCATCAGAGAAATGCAGAACTATAAGTTGGACATCCTTGGTGTGAGCGAGTGTAGATGGACTGGTTCAGGCCGCAAGGTGACAAAAGAGGGCTCAACTATCCTTTTCTCTTGGAAAAGATGATGCACACTCCAGCGGTGTAACACTTATCACAAGTAAGGATACATCCAAATCTCTCACGGAGTGGGAAACCATCAGTGATAGACTGCTCAGAGCAAGATTTGACTCCCGATACTGTAAAATGACCATCTTACAGTGTTACGCCCCTACAAACGAGGCAGAGGAGGAGACTAAGGATGACTGGTACGAGAAACTGCAATGTGCAGTCTCCAAGGTCCCACAACATGACATGCTACTGATTATGGGAGATTTGAATGCCAAAGTTGGAAATGACAACATCGAGAGAGAAGATGCAATGGCGCAGCATGGCTGCGGAACTATCAATGACAATGGAGAGAGGCTTGTTGACTTCGTCATTAACAACAGATGCACAATAGGTGGAACCATCTTCCCCCACAGAGACATCCACAAACTAAGCTGGAGATCCCCAGATGGACATACGGTCAACCAGATTGACCATGTCATTGTCAGCAAGAAATGGCAACGATCTCTTCTGGATGTCAAAGTCCACCGGAGGGGGTGGATGTTGGCAGTGACCAACACCTGGTGATAGCCAAGATCAGGTTAAAACTCAGAGCAACACCTAACACCAAACAGCGACGCAAAGTGTTTGACATCAACAAGCTTCTTGCACCAAAAGTCCAAAAAGAGTTCACCATCGAGCTTAGAAACCGCTTCAGTGCACTGGAAGATGAAGATGGAGAAAAAAATGGAGATGTTGAGAAAACATGGGGGAACATTGCAAAAGTGTACAAAGAAACAGCAGAGAGTGTTGAAGAAAGGAGACAAACAATGGATAACACCTCAGACATGGACAAAAATTGATGAGAGGAAGAAAGCCAAAGACAAACTTCTGAGTGCAAAGTCACCCAGACTAACTGAACGTGCAAAGAAAGAGTACAAGGTGAAAGACTTAGAGGTCAAGAGGAGTGCCTGAAGGGATAAGAGAGCCTTTGTGGAGAACCTGGCAAGTGAAGCAGAGACAGCTGCAGCTAAAGGACAACTCAGTATAGTGTATAGGATCACTAAACAGCTAAGCGGTCCAAGGAACATCTACACTAAACTAGTTAAGGATAAACAAGGTAAACTGATAACAACTGAAAGGGAACAAGCTGAAAGATGGGCTCAACACTTTGAAGAAGTGCTCAATGAACCAGAACCTGAAGAGCCTGCAGATCCAGAACCTTTGGATGACATTGCTATTAACACCGATCCTCCCTCCAAAGCTGAAGTACAAAAGGCAATCAAGGATATGAAGCGGGGAAAAGCCCCTGGAATCGACATGCTACATGCAGAAATGTTGATGGCAGATATCACCACAGCCTCCAGGGTGCTGATCGACCTCTTTGCCAAGATATGGGAGCACAATGCCATACCAAGGGAATGGAGCAAGGGCCTCATATGCAAGCTACCTAAGAAAGGTGACCTGAAAAACTGTGACAACTGGCGAGGCATAACACTTCTGTCCATCCCTAGTAAAGTCTTTTGCAGAATCCTTCTTAAGAGATTTGATAGTGCCATAGATGTCAAGCTAAGAGAGGAACAGGCAGGATTTCGCAAAGGTCGAGGTTGTATAGATCAGATCTTTACCTTACGCAACATCATCGAACAGTGTATTGAGTGGAACGCCCCCTTGTATATTAACTTTATCGATTTTAAGAAGGCATTTGACATTATTCATCGCGAGAGCCTATGGAAGATCCTAAGGACATATGGAATACCTTCCAAAATGGTCAACATCATTGGAAAATTCTATGAACACTTTGAATGCAGTGTCATCCTTGATAACACCTTGACAAAGTCATTTCCCATTAAAACTGGAGTAAGACAAGGCTGCATCCGCTCCCCTATTCTGTCCCTGATTACCATCGACTGGGTTATGCGTCAAACTACATCAGACCGTCCCCATGGAATCCAATGGACCCTGTTCTCCTTTATGGAAGACCTTGACTTTGCAGACGATCTGGCAGTCATGTCATCCACTCGTAGCCACCTCCAGGAGAAGTCTGACCGGCTTAGCAATTATGCAAAGCGAACTGGTCACTACATCTACCAGAAAAAGACCCAGGTGATGTGCATCAATGCCCCAACAGCACCTCCAATCACCATCGATGGAGAGGCGTTGGAATGTGTAGAAGACTTTACATACCTCGGAAGCCTCATACGCAGTGAAAGTGGAACGCAAAAAGACATCAAGGCGCGTCTCAACAACGCAAGAGGTGCTTTCAGCCAACTTCGCAACATCTGGAAGTCTAAACAATATAGCCTTAAAACCAAACTCAGGCTCTACAACAGCAATGTTAAGTCTGTCCTGCTATATGGCTCTGAGTGCTGGAGAGTAACAAAACAGGATATGAGAAAGGTTGACGTCTTCCACAATAGCTGCTTACGTAGGATCTGCAACATCTTTTGGCCAAATAGAATCTCGAATGAGGAACTTTATAAGAAGACAGGCAGCTTGCATATGTCCCTTGAGATAAGGAGACGGAGGTTAAGATGGCTCGGCCATGTATTGAGGATGCCCAATGAAAGGTTACCCCCAAAGTTGCCTTGAGATGGACCCCAGTTGGGAAGAGAAAGAGGGGTAGACCAAAGAACACCTGGCGAAGGACAGTGATGATGGAACTGAAGGAGATGGGTCTTTTCTGGGACGAAGCACAGGCCAAAGCACGAGACAGGATTCAGTGGCAGTGTATGATTGCGGCCTTATGCCCCTACCGTGACGAAAAGGATAAGTAAGTAAGTAAGAAATACAGGGTGCTAAGCTAATAGCGTTAAATCGAATGGCGTTTCGGCTATACACAAGCAAAATGCATATTAACAGTATCATGGTCCACCATGAATGCATGAAAGGGGGATGGGCGGGGGACGTTGTTCTGATTATTGATTACCAATAACGGCATTAGCCTCATTCGCTGATCGGCTGGTCGGCTATCAAAGCAAGGCCCGATCGGGCTGTAATTTACGCGAAAAAGCTTTTACCGTGGGCCAGTTGGATCCCAAACAGGATTTTCCAGTTATCGATCACCATCTGGTAGATCGATATGTCCATTGGCTGATGCTATATTCCTTTACTGCATACTGAATTCAGCGTCCCAACAAGTATTCCAGGCTACATGCTAGATGCATAGCTTTAGGCTAACAAAAAAGTCCACCCATGATGAAAAAAAAATAAATACCGGTCTGTAACAGGGAACACTGCATTATCGAGACAGCACCCCTACGAGGATCTGGCCGGTAATGCACTTTTCCGAATCCCAAGAGTAGGGTAAATCTGCAGTGCCGCTCTGTGACATTGAGTAGGATATTACAATGGAATAAAAGCCAAAACAACCTTACCACGTATATATACGTGGTTGGCCCTCAAGCGTTGGATCCGAAACATGTACGTGGTTGGCCACGAATGTGTTAAAATGACCATACATCTCCATAAATGTTCAGGGGGGAGGGAATAAGTGATTACCCTAGAGACCCCAAGAAGTGTTGTATATTCTGTATTGTTTAATATAAATGCATTTTTTATTCCAATCCCGATTTGTATTTGAGATTCCCAAATCCCATCGGACTTGACTTCTTCGTGTCCCTCAGTGAGTGCAATACCAGCATTCAACTGTATGAGCCACAGCGGTTTCTATCATCATCATCATCATCATCATCATCATCATCATCATCATCATCATCATCATCATCATCATCATCATCATCATCATCACCACCCACGCTCAAAGTGTTGAGTGCTACAGTGTAGGTTAGTTTATTAGGACAAGTGCATGACAGTACGGTTAGTTAGGGAAATATTTTAAAAAAATTATGTTTTTTTTAAATTAAGATAATGGTTGAAGAAGTGCGTCTTTAGTCGACGGCGAAAGATTGGACGTGTTTCGGCTGTCCTAACTGGGGTGGGTAGTTCATTCCACCATTGTGGGGCAAGGACTGAGAATAGGCGACTTCTCTTTGATGACCCTCCCGGAGCTTGGATAGGAGTAGGTCTGAGGCGGCCAGAAGATGCAGAGCGTAGGGGTCTTGTGGGTGTGTAGTTAGAGACCATTGACCGGAGGTAGGCGGGAGCGGTTCCCTTTGCCGCACGGTATGCTAGGTCGAGGGCCTTGAAGCGGATTCGTGCAGCAATGGGGAGCCAGTGCAGGTCCCTAAGAAGTGGGGTGACATGGGCCGACTTCGGTAGGTTTGAGATCAGGCAGGCCGCTGCGTTCTGAATGAGTTGAAGAGGCTTAGTGGCAGTGGCCGGGAGGCCAGCGAGCAGTGTGTTGCAGTAGTCGAGGCGGGAGATGACTGTTGATTGGACGAGGAGTTGGGTGGCTTCTTTTGTCAGGAAGGGGCGGATCCTTCTGATGTTGCTCAGGAGGAATCGGCAGGTTCTGGTTGTCGCTGCGATGTGAGCAGAGAAGTTCAACTGGTTGTCGAAGACAACACCAAGGTTCTTGGCGGTCGGGGACGCGGTCACAGCTGCATTCTCGACTGTGATGGAAAGGTCGGTCAGGGGGGAGGATTTGGCCGGCAGGTGGAGTAATTCTGTTTTGCTTAGGTTCAGTTTGAGGTGGTTGGTCGTCATCCAGGCGAAGATGTCGGACAGAGAGGCCGAGATCCGCTCAGAGATGTGGATATCTGAGGGAGGGAAGGAGAGGAAGAGTTGAGTATCGTCGGCATAACAATGGTTGGAGAAGCCATGAGACATGATAATGTTACCCAGTGATTTAGTGTAGACTGAGGGAGAAGAGAAGGGGTCCTAAAACCGAGCCCTGGGGGACACCTGTCCGCAGGGGGCGGGTGGCCGACAGGGTCCCTCTCCATGACACTTGGTAGGAGCGGTCATTGAGGTATGATGACAGCCATGTCAGCGCAGAGCCAGCCACTCCCATTCCTGCGAGGGCCGCGAGGAGGATCTGGTGGTTGACTGTGTCGAAGGCTGCAGATAGATCTAGGAGAATCAGGACAGAGGAGAGGCCTTTCGCTTTCACTAAGTGAAGTGCCTCTGTGACCGCAATGAGGGCTGTCTCTGTGGAGTGACCAGTCCTGAAGCCTTACTGATTAGGGTCTAGGAGGTCATTCTGTAAGAGATAAGCAGTAAGTTGTTTGGATACAGCACCTTCAAGTGTTTTAGAAAGGAAGGAGAGAAGAGAGACAGGATGGTAGTTGGTAGGGTTCAGGGATGTTTTTTTTATGAGGGGTGTGACTCTGGCTTGTTTTAGGGAGGTGGGGACCACCCCCGAGTTGAGTGAGGAGTTGATGGTTGCAGTTTAGAATGGGAGGATGTCTGGTGCTATGGTCTGAAGGAGTGGGGAGGGTAGCCGGTCCAGCTGGCATGTAGTCGGACGGTTCGACGTTACCAGTGTCAGGGTCTCGGCTTCTGTAATGGGAGAGAAAGATGACAGAGTGAAGGATGAGGTTCTCGATTCAGCATTTGGAATGGGTGGGGGTTGGGAGAAGGAGCTGTGGATGTTCTCCACTTTTTCCTCAAAGAAGATTGCAAAGTCTTCGGCAGAGAAAGATGAGGGAGGGCGGGGGTGGGGGGGGAGTGAGGAGGGAGGACATGGTAGCATGCAGTTTGTGAAGATTCTTGGCAGAGGCCTCGATCCTATGGTGAAAGAAAGAAGCTTTGGCATTAGTAATTGTTTTGGAGAATGTTAACAAGAGGTTGTGATATGTGTCAATGTCAGCAGTGAGGCGTGACTTTCTATACTTCCTTTCAGCCACTCTCAGGACCTGTCTTTGTTCTCTCACTGGATCTGTCAGCCATGGACTGGGTGGGGAACGGCGGGCAGGTTTCTCTACGAGGGGACAGAGCTTGTCGAAGGAGGTTGTAAGGGCTGAGAGGAGGGTGGAGGTTGCCATCTCTGTGGAGAGAGCAGAGAAGGTGTCACTCAAAGGTAGAGCGGATAGTATGTCAGAGGAGAGGGTGGAGGGGGATATGGAGGCCAGGTTGCGTCTGAGTGAGACGGTTTGGGTTGGGGTGAAGACCTTTCGGTTAAGCATGAGAGTTAGTGAGAAGGATATGAAGGAATGGTCAGATACATGTAGGGGAGTTACCGTGGTGTTAATGATGCTGGAGTTACGGGAAAATATGAGATCCAAGGTGTTGCCTGCTTTGTGGGTGGGAGGCATGGCAGTGGGAGTCAGGTCAAACGATTGTAGGAGGGAGACTACTATGACTGACTGAGATGAGTCAGGTAGGTTGAAGTCGCCCAATAGAAGGAGAGGGGTACCATCTTCCGGTCCAGCTCATCTGTGAAGTGATCGAGCGGACCTGGAGGGCGGTAGAGTGTAACAATGGTGAGATTGAAAGGATTAGAGACAGATACTGCATAAAATACATAGGTCCGCGGAGAGGCACGCTGAGGAGGTTGTGCAAACTGCAATGGAATACGGGGCATCGCTCTCTCTTTACCTAAGATTTTTCAGTTGGAAGGGCAGTCTATATAGGGCAGTCTAACGGTAAAAAAAGAAAGAATGATGAGGAGGTGCAGTTGCCTGCTCTCACCACCTGGGGTCTTCCTGTCAGGAAGTCAAAGACCCACTGGCAGAGGTCATAGTTCAAGCCCAGGTCCCTGAGCTTGGCTACGAGTTTGGAGGGGACTATGGTATTGAATGCTGAGCTGTAGTCGATGAATAGCATTCTCACATAGTTCCCCTGCCTTTTTGTCCAGGTGTGATGCTGCTGTGTGCAGCACATGGGCTATGGCGTCCTCCGTGGACCTGTTGGGGCGATATGCAAATTGCAGGGGTCCAAGGTGTTGGGGAGGGAGGAACAGATGTAGCCCTTCACTAGCTTCTCAAAGCACTTCATGGCTATGGAGGTGAGAGCTACAGGGCGGTAGTCGTTGAGACAAGCGGGCGTGGATTTTATGGGTACGGGTTAATGGTGGACTTTTTCAGACAGGTGGGGATGACAGACTGTTCTAAGGACAGGTGTGAGTGTACGGTAAAATGTGAGGAACAAATTGTAAAGCACTTTGGATAAAAGCTGCTATATAAATGCAGCCATTTACCATTTACACCCATGATCATTAGCCATGCACAGCTCTGGTCTACAGGAATGAGGTTGACAACCTGGCACAATGGTGCAGAGTGAACAGCCTCTCCCTCAATGTTGACTAGACCAAGGAGCTAGTCGTGGACTACAGGGCCCTCATGCATCAACGTGGACGTAGAACTTGACCTACTTCCACACGTAAGCACGGAATGTAGAACTAGCGTACGCACAGGGAAGTCGGCATTCATCACACGTGCGTAAGCAGGCTCTATGCCCTGCCGTGTTGATGAATACCACTTTGTTCTACCGTCAATGCTCGTGCATGATTATCCATATATGGTCATGAAAATGAGGAAACACCCCCCATGGGATGTGAAATAATGGACCGACCGACCCGAGCGGGACTCCGAGAAACTCCACGGAGAATTCACTGCTGTCGAACCAAGAAGACACTATCGCGTATTATGATTTATGGGATAAATAAAAGGCGGACTTGTAAACGGTGATGTCAGATATCAACGGCTCCCTAAGACCATTGCTGCAATTCTGCCTGGACAGCTCAAAATACTAATAAAGACCGTTCGTTGACCACTGTTTGGCGTTGGTTGTGTGTCATTATAACCGTGCTGTTATATGAATGCCTTTATTAGTTGTGTTCGATTGGCTATATGATTTTTAGAGGCATCTATTTTGTTGTCGGCTAATAAAGGCCGCGCTGGAATATGACTGCCTTTTCCCGTGTTGTTTGATTAATACCCACGGATTAAAGTTCTCCTCAATTCTATTCCAAATCGCGATGGATCTCCCGTCAATTTTCTACCTGCTGCATATGATTTCTAGAGGCATACTACAATCTATTTTGATGTCAGTATTGGGTAGCCTATATAAACAATATAATACGAGAGCATATACAAGAACAATGAATCTCACTGCATGTATGATGTATCCTGCCTTTCAATACATGAACTTGAATTCCATCATGTTTGTGTGCGGGACTCAAGGCTGCTGTCACAATGGGTGGTACCGCCGTACAGTAATAATAACAGTCCACACAATATCACGATCCATGTCATAGCCTATGTTCCATTAGGACATGATCTGTGACGACAAATGTTCTAGAATGTTTGATTAAGATATCATACTCTGACAGCATGCCTATGACTATGAGCAACAAAAACGCGAACTTGAATCCCATCATATAGTCTGTCCACTATCTGCATGGTGTCATTGCAATGCGTTTTCTATTCTTTCTTGTACAGTAAAAAGGGGGAAGAACACTATATTCATATGACTTATTCTGCTTACAGCTTCGAAATTCCACTTGTTTCGTTTAACGTAAAGCATTTTAAATATAATCAAAACGTTCCCGTGTTTCGGCGGTCTGTGCGCAAAATAATAACGAGTTGAGCTTTATGATTTATGATGAATTGAAAATGGGGGACCCTGATGTAAACAGGACGAAAGTTGGTCTGCATCCCCAATTAACAATTGTATGTACTGAGCTTTACTGTACTGTACCCATTCTGCAATCTGTTAATAAACTTTTCAATCAATCAATCAATCAAGCTACGCGGAGCGCAGTCAGTCAGTAGCCTACACCCCGTATATTCCGATAACGCTATATAAACCATGCTGCATTCATTCTGAGAGAAAGATCTATTATTCCAAATGCTATTTATAGGGTTTTGACCATAATTACACTACTGTTGCTATCTTACAATGAACTATAATGAACTACGGTTCATACAGAACATCCAGTGTTATTATGCACAGAAGCTCATTTCCTTGTTGTAATAATATATTCTACCACTGGGCGCGAGGTACGCCAGGTCTGACCTGTGCGTAGATGTACGCACGAAGTCAAGTTCAAGTTCAAATTGATGAATCCCACGCTTTGCTTAGAAATGATCGTACGCACGGGTTACGCACAGATCTGTGCGTAGAACACGTTGATGCATGAGGGCCCAGGAGAGGGGGAGAAAGGCTGGAGCCCATCGACATCAAGGGTCTGCTATGGAGAGAGTCAGCAGCTTCAAGTTCCTCAGTGTCCACACCACCGAGGGATGTGCCCACCGTCCAGGTGGTGAAGAAAACACAACAACGCCTCTTTCACCTCAGGGGTCTTAAGAAATGGGGCCCCAGATACTACGAGCCTTCTACAGAGGCATTACCTGACTGGATGCATCGCCGCCGGGTATGGAAACTGCTCTGCCTTCAACCTCAAAGCGCAACAGTGGGTTGTGTGAACATCAATGGATGTGAGCTTCCCTCCATCCAGGATATAAACAACAGTTATACACTGATATTCTTATATACTATTTTTACTGCTTTGTTTTTTTCTTTTTTTGTCCTACTTTATTGATGATGATGCTGCTGCTGCGAGGCAGAGGGACCAAGAACAAAATAATTTCACTCCTCTACGCTGTAACCGTTTATGAATGATGTGACAATGAATCTCAAATTGCCTTTCCTTTCCTCTCCTCTCAACTCGTCTCCTCTCCTTTTCTCTCCTCTCCTTGCTCTCCTTGTGTTCGCTACCCACTCCTCCTCTCCTCTCCTCTCCTCTCCTCTCCTCTCCTCTCCTCTCCTCTCCTCTCCTCTCCTCTCCTCTCCTCTCCTCTCCTCTCCTCTCCTCTCCTCTCCTCTCCTCTCCTCTCCTCTCCTCTCCTCTCCTTTCATCCCCTTGCTCCTCTCCTCTCCTTTTCTCAACTCCTCTTCTCCCCTTTCAACTCATCTCCTCTCCTTTCCTCTCCTCTCAACTCGTCTCATTTTCTCTTCTTTCTTCTCTGCTCCTTTCCTCTTGATAGCTAGCATTGTATTGATGTTGACGTCATTCCCCTTCTCTTCCCTGCTCTTCGCTCTCACTCTCTGTTCTCTTTCCCTCTCTCCCTCTCTCTCATTTCTTTCTACCTTTCTCTTTTCTCTCCCTCCCTTCTATTTCCTGTTATTCCTTATATCCGCCCACTCAGACGTAAAACGAATGAAAGCTAAATAAATAACTCGCATGCATGCACACATACATATACACACACACACACACGCACGCACGCACGCACGCACGCACGCACGCACACACACACGCACACGCACACGCACACACACACACACACACATACACACTCTGCGGGCGTTAAGCTCTGTTCAGGTGTAATGCGTGATTATGGTTCCTTCAGGCTTCTGTACAACAAACAACAAACAGGAAGAGGTCTGTTTGTTTCAACATTTCAGCCCACTGCAAATGTCACCACGAGGCAGAGGATGTGACATCATGTGATTCAACTGCATAGTAAGTGACAAGATGAGCATACTTTAGAAGTTATGACATTAAAGTACTAATCGACAAGATCCTAATTTCTGTTTGTTTTGGCGACGTCTATTGGTGATGAGATCAATGCTGCTGTATTTTTGCACTGTATTGACATTTACATTTAGTCCTTTAGCTGACGCTTTTATCCACAGCGATTTACAAGTTGTGAACAACAAGTCCACAGGGGGGATATAACTTCGGTGGCTAAGGGTCAGTGGCATTGCTAATCAAATAGTGTAAAATAGTGCTATACTCTGAGTGCATAGTAGTATAATAGACACATTAGCACAGTAGGTAGTAGTATAGACACATTAGCACAGTAGGTAGTATAGGCATAGTGGCATAATGCTTTATAGTGCCTTCCTCAGACACTGTTTGTGATGGATAGACTAAATAGGGAGTGGTTACTGGTGATGCGTTGGGCGGTTTTCACCACCCTCTGCAGTGCTTTCCGGTCAGAGGCAGTGCAGTTGCTGTACCAGACTGTGATGCAGTTGGTGAGAATGCTTTCTATGGCACACAGGTAAAAGTTCACCAGAATCTGAGGGGACAGGTGGGCTTTCCTCAGTCTCCTCAGGAAGAAGAGGCGCTGGTGAGCCTTCTTGACCAGTGCTGAGGTGTTGAGGTTCCAAGAGAGGTCTTCGGAGATGTGGACTGGAGACACACTCAACCTCTGTCACGTTGATGTGGACGTGGGGCTCTGGTTTTCCTGAAGTCCACGAGGAGCTCCTTGGTTTTCTTAGTGTCCTGCTCAGTGCTGTACACACGTCAGCGAGGGAGAGAGAGGTTGGAAGAGAGGGGTTGGAAGTTGGCAGGGAGGGCAGCCTTGGTGGGCGCTTCCTGGTTGTAGGGCAGGCCATAAATATATATTTTTTTGGAAAATCAATCGAGTGGGGTGTCTAAAATATGTGTTTCTTAATGGGGAATTCAAATATGAGTTCATTTTTCGGATCAGATAACATCATTTTTGGATTTCAAAACGGCCAATTTTACCATTTTTCACCCCTCGGCCATACCTGGATGCCAACATGAATGCCAAATCCTATCATGCAAGGTGTCTAAATGATGTGTTTTTTAATGGGAAATTCAAATATGAGTTCATTTTTCGGATCGGATAACTCTAACCTACATCATTTTGGATTTCAAAATGGCCGATTTTACCATTTGAACCCCTTGGTCATACACAGGTGCCAGAATTAATCTGAAATAAATCCTCCTAACCCTAACATGCAAGGTGTCTAAATTATGTGTTTTTTAATGGGGAATAATCTGATTGATGCAGAACTCATCTTAGAAGATGACACAAGTAAAGTGATTGATAAGAACAAGGTTATGAGAGCACAAGAAAAGTTGAAGCAAGAGCTGGGTGAAGAGTTTGAGGAAAAGTGCAGGGAGGAGGGGGGATCTCCTGTATCCTCTTTGATGGGCGGATTGACATGACCAATGTGATGATGGAAGCTGAGGGCAGTGACCAATATTTTCCTGGAAAGATCAAGGAAGAACACTATAGTGTTGCTAGTAGGGCTGTCCTCGACTAAGGATTTGGATGGTCGACTAGGATTGGCCAAAATTTGCCGTTAGTCGACTATTGGTCGACAAAAAAAAAAGTATAATATTTTTAAACTTTTTTTTATTTATTTATTTTTTAAATTTTGTATCATTCCATTTGGGCTGTGGGGGGTGCTTAATGTCTGAAGGAGTCGACTGAAGGCTTTTGTCCTCTGCAAAAGCATGCAATTGGTCCACTGATGGATACATCTTGATATTTGTCTAGTCTAGTGTGTTCATTAGATGGGTGAAATCCTCTTTCAGTGCCTCTGTGCCTGTTTTCGTAGGCAGTTAGCCTCTGGTATGCGTACCATTAGCGTTAGCCACGCTTCTAGGCCTCTTTTCTTTTGGAAAGAAAGATAAAAAAAAAAAAATTGTATTATATTCGACTAAGAGGTTGGCCAGTCGACTACGGCTCCTTTCGACAGATTAGTCGACTAATCGATTAATAGGGGTCAGCCCTAGACTTGCTAGTGAGCCTGAGAGCAACTATCTGTCCCACTTTACACCAGAGAAAGCAATTAAAGAGGAGTCACATGCAGAGCAGATTGCTAAGGTCCTGTTTGCCTGGCTGGAAGAGAGAGGTTCTGATAAGACCTTGTGGGCCATTGGAGGTGACTCAACCAATGTCAACACTGGAGTGAAGGCAGGTGTAATGCGGAAGCTGGAGCTGCACCTGGGGAGAAAGCTGGTCTGGTTGATGTGCAACCTGCACACTGGTGAACTTCCACTGCACCGTCTCATTGTTGTTACAGACTTGGAGATCAATCCTAACTTCACCAGGATCTTTCTTGGCCCTCCGCTGATCAAGCTGCCTGAGAAGATCATTCAAGATCTATCAACCGCTGGCTCACCACAGCAAACAGACTCCTCAGGCTCTGGGTGTCAAAGCATCAACTTAAAAGAAAGAACCTGAATAATCTACAATGCATTGTGGAATTCATCATTGGAGTGTATTATCCATGTTGGTTCAACATGAAGATCAAGCACTCCTGGATCGAAGGGCCTAGGCACATCCTGTTTCAGCTGGAGGAAGGAGGTGCTGGATGTTGTAATGCCAACTGTGAGAAGATCTGCTTCGTATGCCTACAGTGAAGCCATCTTCCAAACACTGCTGTGCTCTGAGGATCAAAAAGAGAGAATTGAGGGGGTGGAGAGAATCCTGGCCATCAGGGGAGAGGGGGATCCAGACACTCAGCTGGGAGACTCCTCTGTCAGGATCAGAAGAACACCTCACATCAATAGTGACGCTTCCAGCATTGGTGGCTTAATCAGCTGGTCAGAAGATGTGTCAGAGTCACCTCTCACCTGCTCCCTAAGCACCTCCGAGGTGAATAACTGACAACACCCCCATGGAGGTTCTCGACTGGCCTTGCCACACACAAAGCATCGAGAGGGTTGTTAAAATGGTGACTGAGGCCTCTGCTAAGTACTTTTCACAAGAAAAAAGGGATGGAGGGATCAGGGCTCAGGAGACAAGCAGGACTTGTGCAACCTGATCAAATTCAAGAAGATAGAGGATTGATGGAGCCCCATGGATTTTCTCAATACATTGAGACGTTTGTTAAAATGGTTACTGAGGTTTCTGGAAAGAGCTCACCTATTTATGGCTGACGTTGACTTTAAGTTTGTGTTTGTAGGTTGGTGGCTAAAGCATGGGCCCCGTTCCCCGTACCTGGATAACTGAGTTAGCCGGATAATTTCCTGTCTAGTCTGACTTAAGCCGGACCTTCCTGTTCCCCGACGCGCGATTGTCCAAATCACCATGACAACAGATCAAAAAGTTTGAGCCTGGTCGAGAGCAGGGTTAACTTCAGTTAGCCGGATGAACCATGGCCACGCCCCCGCAAATAAATGACAGCTCGCTTCCTGAAATGATTCTCACAGTCTAGATCCCATTTATACCATTCTGAATTATGTTTCTGTGCTTCGTTTTCCTAGAGGGGGCTTTTGAAATGTATAATAATAGAACTAAATGCTGATAATAAATCATATTGAGCCTATAGATTTACTTTGTCCTAAATAAAATAATGCACGTCATATACGGCGCTCGGAGTCGCGATACACGCTGCATGTGGTTATTTTAATAACGGCGCATTGCAAATGTGAATCCCGCGGGGATATTTTTAATGAATGAAACCTATCGGCCGTTTGGCTCTGATTAGTTTCGTATATTCTCCGCTGTAGATTTGCTTAACGGAGCGCCCGGATTGTGTTTCATTCAAGCATAAAATTGAAGTGTCTCTGTGTAACTGAGGGGTACAATTCCCTGACTGTATTGTTAGATATGATACTTACTACCACTACCTCTTGTACTTTAGACTCTGGCCACCCAGTACTAGGTATAAATAATTATGATAAACACTCCCACCTGATGAAACGGATCCAACACAAATGTACCAAGTCGAAAGTCTGCGTTTAATAATAATACATAGCAAAAGGTATGTACAACGATCACTTAATTACATTTATGATTTGAAATAGTATGCACTTTTATGGCAAATGAGTATTCGTAGGTAGATCAATATCGAATGTCCAATCTCTGATTGCGCAGGAAGCAAATATACAACCTGGAATATTTAGGGAACAATAGCAATGATACTTGAATGATTATATAGCTGGATACACTAGGGGAAGGTTCCGACTGCTTGTAGGACAGCTGGAGGGGGGGGGTAGAGTCTGGCTGTATCCCGTCTGGCCGAGGGTATCCTGGGAGAGCCCACAGTCGTGCGACCCGGTGCCCAGCGATCCTCGATCCACAGATGAAAGCAGTTGGACTCTCTGTGGCCGGCGTCCTCCGGTCCACGATGGAGAGACGTGAGACGACCTCGTCGTGTAGAGCGTCTTCTCACCTGTCGTCCTCTCCGGGGGGGGTATTTCCAACACACCGCAGTGTTGGCCTTTATCCATAGAATAATCAAAGTACTCAAAGCATAATCCAAGCCGGGGAAGGCTAGCCATCGTCGGTAGAATAATCCAATATACAGGTCCACTCGCTCTTTGGCCTGGAGCTCCTCGGGTGCAGCTTCACGTGGGGTCAACCACCCTGGATAAGCGTCCAGCTGATGCCCGAAACGATGGGGGTGCTGATTACTATAGAACTCTTACCGCACGAGGCACTACATATGAATAGACTATTATTAGCTTAATAGAATACGTCCAACTCGACGATATAGTGCCAAATATGACTATTCAAATATTAATATACACGATGTCTCAATGCCGATACTGGGCCGAATTGGCCTTACTGCCCACACGTGGTTCGCGGGGAGGCTTTTGCGTCTGTCACTCTGTTGGAGGGTAAGGAACTGGACTAAAAGAAAGTTCTACTTTAATAGCGCAGTATATATACGCACTATGAACAAATAGTACCATTAGTGGTGCGGTAGACATATTCCTACGCGGAACTAGGACTTGTCCATACATGTTGAGCGGTACGATTGAACCTGGTCTGAGGGGTATGGCGACCTGGCACCAAGGTCTCGTCCAATGGTAGAATGGAGACTATTATGGGATGTTCAGTAGACTAGAAGGGATATTCAATGCATATTGTACAAGGAATATACAAGGGATATCAGGGGATATACAAATACAATTAAATATATATATATAAATAAATATATATATTCGGTTTAATCTGATCCTTCAGAACACTCTGCGTGGATTGTGGTTTTTGTGTGATATTGTAACTGGGATTAAAATGTCTGATGAGATGCGCTGTTTGACGGATTTGAGAAATTGAATGAGCCGTTGACGTCACATTAATGCATTTGAGAATAAAGAGATAAAACTTCATTTTTTGGTAAGAAAAATATTCTAAACACGGGTCTCTCGTCCATTAATGCATAAACAATGAGTATATCCCGTCTGGCACAGTGGCGCAGCGGCTAGTGCTGAATCCTGGCAACCGGGCGACCGGTGTTTGAAACCCCACGTTTCCAATATAATTTTTTTGGAATATAATATTAATGATTATACGCAAAAGTAGCCTAGTTTTAAATTAAAATATTATAAATCTACATGCATTGAGGATGTCATTCTTTATATAGCTCTCAACGTGCACCAAATTGAATTATTCCTACATTGCAAAAAGAAGGAAAAGACTAGGAGAAGTGGGATTCGAACCCGGGCCGCCTGTGTGAAAGTCAAAAGCAGAAACCGTTACACCACAGTGCAGATAAGTAAAAGATCCACCATACATCAATCAATGGGTAAGAGAGCCGTATCCTTATTCTGTATAACAGTTTAACTAATTATTTTCGCTAGCCTATAGATAACGCATTTAACTTGTCGGCGAGGTGATTGAGCCGTACTGCAATCTGTTAATAAAGTTTTAAATCAATTAATCAATCAATGCCGTTAGAAAATCAGGATCTCTGCTATCGATACGTGCTGGCTTTTCAACTGAAGCGGCCGCGCGCACTTATCCTGGGTCTCAAGTCTGGTTCGAGTTAACGAGACTGAATCCACCTTCGAGGAACAGGAAAATCCCGGCTTCAAACATCAGGTTAACTGAATCTGGATAATGGGACTCTTGATCGACTTAGTTGAACCAGGTACGGGGAATAGGGCCCTGGAGACCTTGCTGTCCAAGAATGAGTTCAATCAAGACATTGGAACCTGGCAACGTTCAAGAAGTCAGGAGATCGAGATTTAGCACTTAGATGTTTGTGTGCATTACAAATACAATTTATTATTGTTAGTATTATTATTATTATTGATCTTTGGAGTTGTATCCAGTTATATACAGTTCACTTGTTAATACATTTTATGGCTTTGTCATTATAAATGATTTCCCATATATTTTTTAATCTTTGAAAGGGGATGGGTAAATTTGGCAATTTTGTAATACAAAATGATGTAGGTTAGAAGTATTGTATCCTAAAAATTAACTCATATTTCTATTCCCCATTAAAAAACACATCATTTAGACACCTTGCATGATAGGATTTCCTTCAGATTCATGTTGGCATCCATGTATGGCCAAGGGTGAAAAATGGTAAAATCTGCCATTTTGAAATCCAAAACAATGTAGGTTAGAGTTATCCGGTCCGAAAAATAATCCCATATTTGAATTCCCCACAAAAAAACACATATTTTAGACACCCCACTTGATTGATTTTCCAAAAAAAAAATGGCCCGCCCAATGTCCCGGTCAAAGCGGGCATAAGAGTTATTGAGCTCATAAGGGAGGGAGGGGTCAGTGGTTGGGGGAGAGTTGTTGGCGGGTCTATAGTCTGAGAGGGCCTGGATGCCCTGCCACATGAGTCAGGGGTTGGAGTTGTTGAAGTGCTCTTCAACTCTTAGCTTGTGGCTGTGCTTGGCCCGCTTGGTTCCCCCATTCAGGTTAGGCCTGGCTGAACAGTAGACCTGTGTGTCACCAGATCTAAAAGCAGTGTCACATGCCTTTACTAGTGTACGGAGATAGTTGATATTAGTATAGACATAGTAGCAAAATAATAGTAAAAGACAGTACGAATGGTTATTTAACCTCTTAAGTCCGGCACCAGTCCCAAAATGACATCACGTCATAAATAAATCTCTCCAAACTGTTATAATATAAGTAGCGTTTATTTTATTTTTATTTTTTTTTATCCAAGAGTAAAGACCATAACCATGTCACAACAGCAGTCATAGTGTATATTTTCAACAATACGTTTGTTTACCAATAGGGTAAAGTGTTATTAGTGAAATTTTAGTTTATGGAATGTGTTTATAATTTAGCGAATATCCGCCATTTTGAATTTGCTAAACGTCGCCAAATGTAGTCATATGAGAAGAGGGCATCCAGAGCTCTCAATGAGCGTTGACATTTTTTTTAAACTACAGTACCCAGCCGATTATAGCTTCCTGCAAGCAAATTATGAATATGTGAGTCATTCCACCAATCCAGTCCGATTTGGACTTTGGGATTTTTTTTTTACCAAGAGGTATTACTTTTCTGAACACCCCTCAAGATGAATGACATATTTAATCTCAGGCATGAAATCTCTATTATTTTTGGTCATTATTGTATGATATGGACACCATTATTTTTCAACCCCGTTACGGACACTCTGGAAGCTCTCTGAATAAGATTAAAACATGTATTTGTGCTAAAGTCAACATTTATATAATAATTAGATGTCCTTCACACCATTTCTATAATTTCTCGTCAAAAAATTATGTAAAATCCTACACTTTTGCTATTCTGAACCCTGAAATTTACCTTTTTTTGACAGCGGCCGCAAGCTTTTTCATCAGAAATGTGATTTGACCTCAGATTTTTAACTAAAATCAATATTCTTATGTTTGCTCTAAATGTTTCAGTCAAAATTATTCAAAAGTTGAATTTGTTTTTCATAAACTTAAAGAAATAATTAATAAACATGTAGCTGTAACAGGGTTGAGTCTAGGGTAACATGTGAGCACACACACACAGCAACATGCACATTACAATTAATATGTATGTGGCATAAGCATGTTGAAAAAGCTCAATAATTAATTGAACTATTATTGTATAACTTCAAAATCAGTGTTAAAATCACAACCCTGTTACAATTTCACAACCCTGTTACATTCAAACATTACATTCAAACGTAACGGGGTTGAGTGTAACAGGGTTGTGATTTTTTGCACATAATGGTTGCTACTCCACATGTGGTGAATACCAGGAGAGCACATGGCATGCATGATATTAAGAAACCATCTAAAAATGTTTTATAACAAAGATCATATTCACAAGTAATAGTTTGCTATATTTTTTTCAAGTAACGGTGTTGAGTAATTATGCTTGACTACCATAATATTACATGATAAATGACTGAAAACATAGTACAATGAGGTAGCTACTTGCCTGTTTCTGGTGTTGTGTTCTCCAAAAGACTTCAAAGTTGTCACTTCCTGTTTCACGTGCTTCTATGGATTGAACCATTCTTTTTGTGGGGGGGAGAATGCTCAGTGTAACAGGGTTGAGGGTTACTGAGGGACAGACTGAATAATGTTATTTTAATGAATAATTATTCATTTATTTTGAAATAAATCATTACCAGCATTAACAGCACAGAGGATGTGTATGTTCATGGAAAAAAGTATGGACTTTTTACAAATTTTCTTGGTCATATCCCAAATACATTTTCATGAAATGCCACGAGGGACCTGTCAACATACATGGTGTCAACTGAAATAACAACATAATGCATAATAAAAAAAATTACATTCATGCAATGTTTTTACACTTTATTAAAGAGGACATCTCAACTGAAATAAATAGCATTTCAAAGCACATTTTGGTAAATGATTAGATAAAAGACACTTAAAAACATCAGAGGGACTCAAATCGGACCGGATTGGTGTCATGACTCGATTTCATTCACGGTTCTTCAGTGCACTGGAGATACTAAATCCAAATTGAACTCTGGCATTGGAAAGTGTTAGGATTGGGGGTGCTAATGAAGGTGAGAACACAGTTGCAGACCAGGAAGAGAGGAGGCAGACACGGCAGGGTAACGTGGATATCAGTGGAGGTTATTCCATGACAACACATGAGGCAGTACTTCACTCATAATTATTATTAATTTACATATATATATATATATATATATATATATATATATATATATATATATATATATATATATATATATATATATATATATATATATATATATATTGTATTTATTTATTATTATTATTATTTATTTTTTTATTAGAAATGTTTTCCTCTGTAAAAGAAATGCTGTCAATCACTCAGTGCAAAATAACTGCACGGGTTGATTTTAGGAATATAATTATCCAATCAAAATAGGGTAGGGTAGGCGGGTTAGTGACACTATGCGCATGCGATTGATTGACGTTCACGCCGTGCCACACAAACTTAAGATCCAATCAGAGACGCACAGCGGCGTGATTTTTTTCCGTAGCCTATGTTTGCGAAGACGGAGAAGGAGGAGGCTTTGTTTACAAAATAATTTTATCTCAGTTGAAGAAGCTAACTTGTTGGAGCTAACGTAGCTAAAGGGCTACCACCGTAGCTACCAGGCCCAGGGTGGAGTGTTTTGTTATTGTTCATGAACTTATTGTGCATCGTTTGATGATATATATATACAGGGACACTATTTCCTCCTAAGAATGTAACCTTGTCAATGGTGAGTGAATTTTTTTTTTATATTTAGTAGCTGTGTGGGGCGGGTCTGTGTTGATTATGAATTAATTGGCTGAATTTTACTGCGTGCGTTCGTATGCTTTCTGCCTTTCTGTGGGTAACGAGCGATTAATTTTGGTCCGCTGTGGCCTGGCCTCTGTGTGTGCGTGTGTGTGTGACTGAGAGTGCAGTAGTCCAGGGTGGAAATTTACCGTCAATTTTACAAGCTCTATTGTACAACTTTGCTATGGGTTCTTCTATAATTTCCTTTCCAACCAGTTCTGGACCCAACATCTCCTCTCCTCCTCTTTCTCTCCCTCCTCTTCCTCTTCCTCTCTCTCCTCCCTCTCTCTCCTCCCCTCCTCCTCCTTCTCTCCCCTCCTCTCCTCCTCCTCCTCCTCTCCCCCTCCTCTCCCTCTCCTCTCTCCTCCTCATCCTCCTCCTCCTCCTCCCCTCTCCTCCTCTCCCTCTCCTCCTCCTCTCCCCTCCTCCTCCTCCTCTCTCCTATAGATATTGATGTAATGTTTGTAAGAGAGTTACTCCAAGGTATTTATTACTAGTGCCTCTTGTCTTTAACTGTAGTGTCTGTCTGCTGTCTTCATAACCACACTGTGTGTCTGTACTTCTTTATTAAATTGTTTTTATCTCTCCCGTCCTCCCCAATATTTTTAACTCACAGCCACCATTGCCACACACATTGGGGGATGTGTTCAAAATATAATTTAACATATAATATAATTATTTGTGCTTCACCAAAAAGAAAATTCAGCAGCCGCCACTGGTGGATATATATGTGCCTAGCCGTGGATAGGAGGGACTTGTTGAGGCAACGTCATTTTTTTTTTTTTTACATATTGTGAAAGTACAGATTCATACCTTCAAAATAAGCCATCACTTGAACATTTTGGTGGGATACTTTTCAAGCTACTTCCTATGAATCATGGTGATATCAGAAAACGCATTCAGAGATGAATGGCCTTCAAACTTTCTGGAGAGTTTCACACCGGTGAGTTAAACAACTACAACCCTACCCAGAATGCATTGTATTCCATGGCCCCCCTCTCTATGGGGACATTAACACCTTGCGTCAAGCTCTTTTGTTATGTCAATTTGTTGGAAGCCTCACATAAGCCATGTAATGTTGGGGGTCAAGGTATTGGCTGAACCAAGAAGGAAAGGCTACATCAAAATAACTGTGTTTTGTTTCATAGTGTGACTTGTCGTACAGACCTTGTAAGTCTAAAAGCTAAATGACTAAATGTAAAAGTGAAAGAGTTAACCTTCTGTAGTGTGGTAGTGAAAGGTTAACCTTCTGTAGTGTGGTAGTGAAAGGTTAACCTTCTGTAGTGTGGTAGTGAAAGGTTAACCTTGTGTAGTGTGGTAGTGAAAGGTTAACGTAAGGTTATGTATATAACCAAGTTCTATGAATTATGGTGACGCTCAGCATCATCTGCACTGACTTCACTTCGTGCACATGCACTAAATAAAAAATTCCACCATGTACCTTTACATCCCAACATTGGTCTGGCCACACCCCTATCCGCTTATCTTCATAAGCAGGTGTGTGGTCACCTACTCGCCTCCTTCCCAAACGTTTACCACAAGGCGAGATCAAGGGCCGCAGCGGCGTCCTGATGCTGAGTGTCACTATAATTCATAGAACTTGGTTATATACATAACCTTACGTTCTATTTCATTATGGCTTACGCTCAGCATCATCTGCACAAGAGGAGCTTAGCGGGAGCCAAAGCTCGACAAATGTACCCTGCTGAGGCCCCCCACAACCATCAGACCGGGGAGGACTGAGCCCCCCGACCCTCCCTAATGGAGGGATACCCTCCCTATTGGAGGACGGGAGGGAGACGGATCCGACCGTGCGAAGAGGAACTCAAGCAACTCAACGCACAGGGTGAGCAGACCGTGGCTTGACCCCACGACTACGCACACGCACAACCCGCATGCCACCAGGGAACGAACGGAAGGAACAACCCTCGTTACTGCCCCCAGAATCACGGGGTCAAGCCCGTGGCAAGGCCGTAGCAGCGGAGCGCGAAGCAAGACCCAGACCCACTGAAGGGACTGGATCCCCTGGAAAAAGGGGGCCCGGAGAGGTCAATGACGCCAGGCATCAAGACCCCACCAGGCGGTCACTTAGTGACACCGCCCCCCACATCGCCAGCGTATTCGGATAGAGCCCCTCCAAGAGCGGGCCCTTACCCCCCAATAGTACACCGCCTGGCACACTGACCCTGCAGAACAGGCAGTCAGCATGGCCGTAAGCACTCAAAAAGTTCAACCAACGGAAGCAGGTAGCGCACCGGGGAAACCAGGCAGCAGGCTGTAGACCTGAGCCTGGAGCACTGCGGACGAGACAGGCGCCAAAGGAGTCAACTGAAAACAGCCCCCCCGGCGGAAGGGGCGTATGCTGGCATTGTTGAGCACCATGACAAAGCCTCCATTAAAAAAAAACCACCCAGAGGGGTCGAGGCAGAGAAGGCTGACACGATTGGCAGACGTCATGAACGTGCAGGGGCACACTCAACCGGGTAACCCGGGAGTTGACTCCAACACACCAGGGAATCAACCACCCTCCCGGTACAAGGACGGTGGCTGTTCCTATAACCCCTCAAGAAAAAACTCCAAAACACACCTGCGGGTATACACCAGCTATACCGCAGTACAAGTGTTTCAGTTTCCAAAAAACGGTTATCCCAGGCCTACGGTATCAACAAAACATTACTTCGGACCGGGCCCGGCGGCCCGGGAAGCACACAGGATTACCAGAGGAGGTCCAGAAGACCACCCCAACAGCCCCCTCTTCGCCATGCGTGAGAGAGGGGCGAAAGAAGGAGAACCAGCCCCTTACAATAGTGCCAGGTACAAAAGTGTACCTAACAAAGGGTCTCCATAACACCTAACCCTGTGACACCCGGGCCGACCCGGCATTTTTCCCCCTGAAAAAAGCCCAAGTCCCTCAGGGTACCAGAACAGCAGATCTGCATCCCCGACGGACAACGGGTTAACTGACCTGGACCAGCGTGACCAGAACCAGTCCCGTGCCCTAACCACGCCGACATGCCTACTCCAGGAGAATGGGCATAAATGCATGTTGATCTAAAACATGAAAAGAGGGCGCCACCCAGACGGTCCGGTTTGAACCGCGCTCGGTGGCCCACCCCAAGGGCGTGAGACCCCTCTACCTATGTTCTGATCTATTCCGTTAACATCCCCCAGATATGAACGAGAATCCGTCGAGACCCAGTAACAGGCTCTCGGAAGAGGAAAAAACCCCCATCCCAGTTGCTTTATAAAAACGCTGTTTTAATAACATGTAACCAAGGCGTACTAGCCACCCGCATGATTCTTATCAGAAACACCCCGAGCCAGCACTATGTATGCGTCGGGACACAAAACATATCAATGGACAGTCTAACTGATCCCTCAAGGCGCCTGGGAGAACGACAAGAAGGGTGTCGTGCTTCACATTCTCCACACTTTTCATCCCTACCACAAAGGATAGACGGAACTCCTCAGAGACACTTCCCACGTGAGCAATAGATTGAAAAGCCACGGTAACATTGAGTCATGTGACCAACCGACTCAAGTTACGAGTATATCGAGCGTAGTGGAACCGTAATTCCTACGCTCTATCCCGACACTTGACAACAACAGACCCTACATACGGGTCTAAACTCACGGAAGCCATCGTCCAATAGCAACGTGCCTAGTGACGTGTGCTATGACGGGGGGAAACCCAAGACTCAAACGCCTGTGATGGGTGCATAGTCTGGGAAACCCTCCCCCCCCCCCCCCCTCCCTGCCAAGCCGCCTAACAGCTTGGCCCTGACTGAACGAAAAAGAGAGGCTAATAAACCCCCTGACCAATCAGAAGAGGGAAGGAGGGGTTTATCCGGCACCCCCTCACAAGCCCAACCCTTGCATACAACAACAACAATAGCCATATGATACCTTTAGTAGCAATGCTAATGAATAGCCTAAGCTAATACAATGCACGCTAACCACAGACACATCTGTGAACAGGGTTTATAGCAAGACCAAGTTGTGTATGTGTGTGAATCCTACACCCGCATCCATGTTGTAACACAGAAAAACATTGATAGAGAGAGAGAAAGGCTGAGCCGTGGTACGTTTTCATACGAGCATTACTGCAAACCCAACACAATAGTGTTGTAGCTTAATATCACTGTGTAAGCAACAGAGCACACAACTAACCTCTACCTTTATGTGGAGATTCAGGTCGAGGCAGAAAAAAACCTTTTTCAACCGAGTGTAGGCTGCAGGCCTTGCTTAAGCTCCAACATGAATGTAACCCTCCTATCAACCCATACTAGCGAAAGATTCACACGTTGCAACCCCATCATATGTTTGGTGAATAAACACACAGTTTGTTAACAAAAAATACAGTCCCCCTTTAGAGGGGACTTTTTATTTTTGAACAAAATCATAGCGGGGCCGGGAAGGGAAACAGGGGGGGGACCACAGAGGGAAAAAGTCTCTGGGTCTTAGCGAGGCCTGCCACGAGCCGCTCGGGATTTGCCACCCCGGGGAGCCCCGGAGGGACGGTAAACGATCGGCGGCTGGTCTCGACGATCCCTACCGTCTCCTCCGGGCATAGATGGGCCGGCTGCAGTAGCGGAGGCATCCTCTCTCCTCCTGGCCTTCTTCGCTGAAGGTCCAGCAGTGGCGGTGGTGGCAGCGGCGGCCACGGCGGAGGATCCTCGACGACGCGGCAGCCGTCTGACTCCACCGGCAACATCGGGCGGGGGGAAATGAGGCTGGAGCACGGAGCACTCCTCCTGCATCTCCCTGCAGGTTGAGGTCATCAGCTGCAGTGCCGTCCCGAATAGTCCAGCATCGGAGAGGGGTGCCGTCAGAAATGGTGTCCTCTTCTTCTCCGGCACACGCGCCTGCTCCAGCCAAAGGTGGCGCTGGATCAGAGTTGCCAGGGCGCGCACTTTCCCAGCGGCTATAGCCTGCGGCTGAGTCAGATGCAGGATGGCTCCTGCCGACTGGGCAAGCTGATCATGCTGTAAATCAGTCAGCTCCGTGCCGCCCGTCAATATCCCGGACATGAATCTCGCCAGCTGCGCGATGTTAGACACGGCAGCTAGAGATTGTGTTCCGGTGATAAATGACTGGTCGCTCCAATATGCCAACCGCCTCGCCGATTTCCCTTGGGGAACCGGCTTCCGTAACGGCTCCCACACCACCTCCGGACAAAGGAGCGCCGCCATCGGCCTATCAAGCCGTGGCACGCCCTCCTTCATGCCGTTGACGAAACCCGCCACCCGTGTGCCTTGCACGTAGGCAGGAGTAAGGCCTATGATGTGGGAGACCACCTGGCCCTGACTGACATAGGTTGCCATTGAGGGGAAAAATGGGTAGACAACATCCACCCCTCTCACCGGGCGACGTTGCCATAGATGACCTATGAGATCATCAGGGACAGGAACAGGCAGTGGCTGCGGCAGCGGCACGCCGTTTGCGACTGCCGCCGCCGCCATGAGCTCGGGAAACAAAGCATGCAGTTCCCCCTGCATACTTTCCTCCTCCGAGCCCGCGTCCCTCACATACAGCAGACTACTCGTCAAGGAGCCACATTCTGATGTGGCTGATAGCAGGGCATCCCGCCGCCAAGTCGGAGGTTCTAACCCAACATCTGCGGGCGGGGAACCCCAAGGAGACATCTCCCCCCTCCAGTGTTACCTGGACAGGCAGGGGACACGTCTCCACCGGGCCTTCAAACAAGAACCCGTCCGCCTCTATCATGTAGTCCTCTGTCTCCATCGGGCATGTAGAGACCGACGCATCCTCATCTGGCTCCAGCAACTCACCAAAACCAGGCCGTTCGCGTCTGTAAGCCACCATCTTGCGACGGGAGCGAGTTGACGCAAAAAGTTTGCGTCTCAAATCCCCCGCAACCAAAGGAGTCGGCCGCCCAACAGTGGACGACTCCCCGGAAGCAGAGGAACCAGAGCCGGAACCAGGCCATCGCACAGGAGACGACACTGGTACACCAGCTCCTTGGAGAGGCAAACTACCCATCGGACGCCTACCGGGCGTGGCTGCCGACCACGAGAGATGCCTCAACCCCGCTCCAAGACGCACGACAGAAGCGGCAATGGAGAACCGCTGGTGAAGAGTGGCTTTGCGAGCGCGACCCTCCGAAGTAGATATTATGACTTAGCTTTTTTCTTTCGAATATATGAGAGAAGAAAAAAACAAGAAACAATGTAAACACGTCTCAACTTTCTTCAGCTAACAACCTCGTCAAGTGTGGGATCTACCGAAGGCACTTCCTTGTGGTGAAAGTGAACAAGGAGGCGAGTAGGTGACCACACACCTGCTTATGAAGGTAAGCGGATAGGGGTGTGGCCAGACGAATGTTGGGATGTAAAGGTACATGGTGGAATTTTTTATTCAGTGCACGTGCACAAAGTGAAGTCAGTGCAGATGATGCTGAGCGTAAGCCATAATGAAATAGAACCTTCTGTAGTGTGGTATTGAAAAGGTTAACATTCTGTAGTGTGGTAGTGAAAGCGTTAACCTTCTGTAGTGTGGTAGTGAAAGGTTAACCTTCTGTAGTGTGGTAGTGAAAGGTTAACCTCATGTAGTGTGGTAGTGAAAGTGTTAACCGTATGTAGTGTGGTAGTGAAATGCTTGTGGGGAAAAGGAACTAAAAATAATTGATGGCAATGAAAACCTGACCTGTAGAGTCTGGCCATAGAGATGCACATTTCATGCAGACTAGTACACGCACGCACACGCACGCACACACGCACACACACACACACACACACACACACACACACACACACACACACACACACACACACACACACACACACACACACACACACACACACACACACACACACACACACACACACACACACACACTCACACACACGATGTGTGACATGGCTTGGTTTCATGTTTTGAGGTATCTTCAATTATCTGTAAATAATACATACATACTGTATCTAAATTAGTCCTTTCCTGTGTGAGTGTTCCGTCTGGTCATAATCACTGATATTATAGATGGAAATAGATGAAATATTATTGTCCCTGAGGGCAAGTTGTGTTGTTGTCTTGATTATTATTTCATAATACAAAGTTTCAGAATGGCCGTTTGGATTAAAATCATCCCGAAGACAGCATTGGAACGTTTGTGAGTAGGCTCTTGCCAATGCGCGTCCCTATGTTTGGATTAAAATCATCCCGAAGACAGCATTGGAACCAGCTTTTCCGTTAGCCGGTAATTACCGGTATTTGACCGGCAAAATCTGTTGAAGTCTGACATATTTAATCTCTCCGGTCATAATGTCTGGTGAAAATAATTCCCTCTAAGCACAATTTGATTATTTGAATTGTATTCAAATAGGCTAAAATTAAATAGCCTATGCGATGAATGAAACAATCATTACATTTGTTTCATCGTTGCTTCTAATAATGACAACGACGTTGTCAGCGAGAGCTTAGTGCTGGGTTTGCGAGTGCATGTGCAGCTGGAGAGCCGGAGCTGCACACCAGCAGTGCCGGCACAGTGCAGTATTCCAATTCAGCCATTGGCAATTCAGCTGTTGGGTGGGGGGCGCTGCTGAGCGGTCCCCAGATAGAGCCTGAAAACAGCTGAATCTGCTGCTCTGCAGCGACATACTCTTGCAAATAAGTCGTTGGGAGGTGGAGAGAGTCGTCACATAATGTTGTTGCTGCGTCCTATAATGATAATGATAATAAGTTGTTTGTTATTTTCTTTGAGTTTCCCTATTGAATGAATTTACTTCTTATGCCATTAGGTTGCAATAAATGCATTCTAACAAAATTCGTTCACTCATAAAATTCGTGACATTCTAAATGTGTTTTAATGGTGTTTAATTTAATGACACCCGCGTCCAACACGCGTTTTATGACGGCAGCCTTTTTTTTTAATCTTTTTTATTTAGACACTGTCACAAGTTGCTTATAACTTATAACTTATAACATTAAGATAGTGTATTAACATTGTTATTCTCTCTCTAAGAAAGGAGAGCGTGTGTCTGTGTGTGTTTCAACACCTCGATAAGTACCTGTACTTAATACACGGACAGGCCACACCCAGCCCTCGCCTGTAGTCTTTCCACAGTATTGAGAGACAATACTTGTCGAACTATATAACAATAATTACGTAATTTACAAGTTGTATTTAAGTTTGCAAATAAGGGCAAATAAGGGAACACATTAATGACATTTCAAAGATGTAAAAAAAAAACAAGATTTCGATTTTTTTGATTTTCTGAAGAGCAAGACATTTGTTCACTTCCTGACACCTCTCTCTGGCCGAATCAAATCGGGTTTGGCCGCGTCGAGTCACATATAGGTTTTACTAGGAAGACATCACGTTACAAAACGGAACATAAAATGGCCAGCCGAGCTGACTCTAATACAAAACGAAACTGAAGCACACGAGAAACAAAGAGGAACCAAAACGGAATACTAAACTACTTACAACACGAATGACAACACAGCAAGGCAAGGGAGAAACGACGAGCAGGGGAACACTGAGGTACTGGAGGAAATGACGCCACGAGGAAGTGAGGACAGACCCACACTTAAATAGAAACACTAATTACAATGAGCAACACCTGGCAAGACTAGGCCAAAACACAGAATCAATCAAACACCAAACTAGACACAAAAAGCAACATCACACACAACAACCAGACAGGGAGAGACATCAAACAAAGACAGGGATGGCCCAAGATAGTAAATAAGTAGAGATTAACTCTATTATCTTAAACCAAACCAAAATGGCCGCCTGCACCATCTGGCTCCTCTGGCCACTAGAGGGAGGTAGGGGACCAGGTAGGAGACCACTGTCAGGAGGTAGGGAATGTCCAATGTCTCTATCATAACCGGCCCAGCAAGGGCTGGGCCTGGGGACGTTACAGGGGAGAGTAGATTTGGCCCGATCCATAGATGTGCGAGTTGGCTATAATAAGGTAATTTATAGGCCTGGTATTCTATATTCTATAATAATATTTCAAATAGCATGTGTCCGGATGGCAGAATTCAGTACTGTATCTACAAAACCTTCTGTTTAATCATCTTCCCTTTATTCATTTGCTTCGATTTTTTTACACATGATCTCAAGAAGGTGCTGGTCATTTTTAGCATGGTGTTATTCACTGTCAAAGATGCAAAGGTTTCTGGTGGTTGCCGTATTAATGGTATCAACCAGTAAGGGCGCTCGGGTTACACCAGGTTACTGTTCGTCTCTAGGAAACGGGACATAAGAAACAGCCGGTGCCGAGGGTTGTTAAATTGCTCGTTCTCAGCTTGATATAATTAATCAAATGTCCAATCTAACAAATTTCGTTTGATCATAAAATGCTTAAAATGTTAAATAGAATCCTTATTCTGTTTTTGTCCTATCCACTATCTGTTCAATTTAACGGAGCAACATAACAGGTTAAATGTTTTTATTGTTTCTTTTATTTCAGATATTGATTGAAAAGGTGTGTTTTTAGTCAACGGTGGAAAATTGGGTGGGTTTCAGCTGTCCTGATTGTGGTGGGAAGTTTGTTCCGCCATCGTGGAGCAATGATGATCCCCCCAGGAGCCCGAATAGGAGTGGCCTTAGGCAGACAGAAGATGCAGAGCGTAGGGATCTTGAGGGTGTGCAGTTAGAGATTTGATGTCTCTACTAACAGTGAACAATGTTGTGTCCGTTTAGTGATTTATTCAGGATGATTTTCTGCCCCAGTTCTATTTCATGAGCTGCATGTAGAACTTTAAGTATAGGCATGGTCTCTCTCTCTCTCTCTCTCTCTCTCTCTCTCTCTCTCTCTCTCTCTCTCTCTCTCTCTCTCTCTCTCTCTCTCTCTCTCTCTCTCTCTCCCTCCCTCTCATCTCCCTCTCTCTCTGATCTCTCTCTCTCTCTCTCTCTCTCTCTCTCCCTCTCATCTCCCTCTCTCTCTGATCTCTCTCGCTGTCTCATCTCCCTCTCTCTCTGGAACGCCCTACCCAAAGCTGTAAAGGAATGTGAATCACTACCCACTTTTAAAAACACTCTCAAAAAACACCTAAGGGAGACTGCAATTCGAAACTGGCCACTGTAAATGTCCGAACACAACCCCCTCCAATGTACAGTAAATTACTAAGTATGGTCTTGTCAATATTCCAATGTACAGTTTGTTTGTACAGTTGTACAGTGTACCCCACCCACCCCACTCCTACCCAACCTCCCCCCCTTTTTGTATCACAAACAGTACTGTATTTGCAAATCTGGTATGTCATAAATGTATAGATGTAGCAGTACTGTCTATCTGTATGTCATGTATGTCATATATGTTACGATGAATTGAAAATGGGGGACCCTGATGTAAACAAGACGAAAGTCTTTCTCTGGTCTGCATCCCCTTAACAATTGTATGTATTGAGCTGTACTGTACTGTACCCATTCTGCAATCTGTTAATAAAGTTTTCAATCAATCAATCAATCAATCAATCTCTCATATCCCTCTATCTCTCATTCCCCTAATCTCTCTCCTTTCTCTCGTCTCATCTCCATATCTCCCATGATCGCTATTTCCCCTAACCTCTCTCCTTTCTCTCACAATCTCCCTCTCTCCCCTCACCTCTTTCTCTCTCCTCTAATCTCTCTTCTCATCTATCTGTCCCCTCATCTCTCTCTTCCCTAATCTCTCTCTTTCCCCTAATCGCTCTACTTTCTTTCTCCCCTCTCATATCTCTCTCCGCTCATCTCCCTCTCTCCCCTCATCTCTCTCTCTTTCCCCTAATCTCTCTCCTTTCTCTTTCCTCTCTCATCTCTCTCCTCCAATCTCCCTCTCTCCCCTCATCTCTCTCTCTCTTTCCCCTAATCTCTCTCCTTTCTCTTTCCTCTCTCATCTCTCTCCTCCAATCTCCCTCTTTCCCCTCATCTGTTTCTCTCCTCTAATCTCCCTCTCTTCTCATCTCTTTCTCCCCTTATCTCTATCCCCTAATCTCCTCTCATCTCTCTCTCCTCTCATCCCTCTCCCCTCTAATATCTCTCTCCCCTCATCTCTCCCCTTCCTCTATCTCCTCTCCTCTCTTTCTTCTCTCATTTCTCAACACTAATCTCCCTCTCTCTCTGCCTCTCTTTTGCGCCTGCTATATGAGTATAACTTAAAGCAGGCCAGAGAAAGTTAGTTGTGCTATCCGACCTTGAGATCCTCCTGTGTGTTCTGACATGCGATGTGAAGGGTATATAGTATATAGTGTCTTATCCAGGTCACTGTCCTCTCCTTCCCTCTACAACGACACAACAAGGAACTCTGGCCTCCTTTTAGTCTTAAACACATACAACTTCAACAGCTACAGAGACATTTGCATGTTTGACCTATTTAATATTATACATTCTTTAAAAAGAACCAACTGACTGTGGTCCCTAGCCAGACAGACACATATAGAATGTATTTAGAAATGGCCTTAAAGGTCCATAGAAACCGCATTCAGGACATTGCAAGATGCAGATATTTGGGGACGAGGCATTTATTCGACTGATGTTTGATTGATTGATTGGAAACTTGTATTAACAGATTGCAGAATTGGTACAGTACAGTACAGCAATTGTTAAGGGGATGCAGACCAGAGAAAGACTTCCGTCTTGTTTACATCAGGGTCCCCCATTTTCAATTCATAATGACATTTATGACATACACAATATACAGATATAAAAATCTAATCTAATCATCTAATCTAAACTAATCATGACATTTGTGACATACAAGATATGCAAATATACAGTACTGTTAAACAGAGATCCTAACAGTAAATATATACATACAAGGGGGAGGGAACTGTACATTAGGAGGGGGTGGGTGGGTGGGAGTGGGGTTCAGACATTTACGGGGGCCAGTTTCGAATTGCAGCCTCCCGTAGGTGCTCTTTGAGAGCGGTTTTGAAGGCACTTTTGACATCCTAAAGTGCCTGCACATTGGGTTTAAAATCGAATTGTATTCAACAGTTTTTTGGAGTTTTGTCAAATAGTTTTACTATGAGATTCATGCAGACTCAGTGCTGCTGTTGGAAAGAATGGTCCTCATTCTCGAACGGACATACGTGAAAGTTACCAAGGAATTCCTTAGAACTTATTCAGCATTCTCGAATGGCTTCATATTGTAAATTCGTTGTAGGATTTATGTAGGATTTACAAACTCAAAAAGGCAGTCGTAAGTCAGCTGTAAGTCGGGCAGACCGGTGTGCGCCCATGTTAGTGAATGACAAAATGAGAGAAAGAGGGAGAGAAAGAAAGAGGAAGATAATGAAAGAGGAAGAGTGAGAGAATGGAAGAGAAAGAGCGAGAGAAGGAAAGGAAGATGGAGAGAATGAAATAGTAAGAGGAAGAGATAATGAAAGAGGAAGAGTGATATAATGAAAGAGAAAGAGGCAGATAATAAAAGAGGAAGAGAGATAATGAAAGATGGAGATAGATAATGAAAGAGGGAGAGTGAGGGAATGAAAGAGGAAGAGGGACTGCATGGCGGCTGCCATATTCCTCCATTTCACATAAAAGAAAAAACTAAAAGAGTTTTATGATATACCTGGCGAATCATTCTTCCTTTACCTACAACTAAGGTCGGCTCCCATGGTGTACCGTGGGCTCAGGCATTGCAGCCACACCCTGGACAACCACAAGAGGGTTTGTCTCAGATTATTATACACGTTTAATCAAATCCACATATAAAGAAATTACATTAGATACAGTCTGGCGAGGGGACATCGCAGGGTTAGACCCTGAGTTTGACTGGGACGATTGTCCGTTTGGACAAATGTTATATTAGCCTCCCGCAACCCTAATCACCAACAAATACATCTTAATTTTATTCATAGGACGTATCTCACACCTAGGACGCTGTTTGCTATGGGACTGGTGGCCGATTCCTAGTGCACTTTATGCTCTCTATAGAGCCACCGGCACGTATATGCATATGTTCTGGGATTGCCCACCAGTAGCCCATTTTTGGAAAATCTATAGCAACTAAACTCTCTAAACATCTGTAATATATGGAAATGTCTTTTGTGGTGTCTGTGGTAATATAATTTGTTTTTATTTTTAGGTTCTGTATTTATTATTTTTGTGATTCTACTGTCATTATTGTTATTGTTAGTGTTATTATTGTCCTGTGAAGTAATGTATATTATTATTATTATTATTATTATTATTATTATTATTATTATTATTATTATTATTATTATTATTATTATTATTATTATTATTATTATTATTATTATTATTATTATTATTATTATTATTATTATTATTATTATTATTATTATTATGATTATTATTATTATTATTATGATTATGATTATGATTATGATTATTATTATTATTATTATTATTATTATTATTATTATTATTATTATTATTATTATTATTATTATTATTATTATTATTATTATTATTATTATTATTATTATTATTATTATTATTATTATTATTATTATTATTATTATTATTATTATTATTATTATTATTATTATTATTATTATTATTATTATTGTTATTGTTATTGTTATTATTATTATTGTTATTATTATTATTATTATTATTATTGTACTGTGTGGTGTCTTGTGTTGTTTTATATTTCATGTAAAAGAAAAAGGAAAAAGAAAAAGATTTGATCAAAAAAGAAAAGAAAAAACTAAATCTTTTCAGGCTCATGTTGGTTCATGTAGCTCTGTGTGTCTTGTTTGTTTGTTTGTGACGCATTGCCATATTAACTGGATAGATAGATTAACCCACTGTATTGTTATTTCTATTCTAATTAGTGTATATACTTGACCACATCTTGCACAGTTGTACAGCCCTGGCCTATTTAAATGTTTACTTTATAATTATACAATATTCTATTGTGCTTCTATTTAATTTAGTTTATATCCCATTTTATTTTATTCCACCTTTTTATTTTACAGTTGTACCGCCCTGGCCTATTTTAATTTCATAATTCTCTTCTATTCTATTGGGCTTCTATTTTAATTTAGATTATATTCCATTACATTTTATTCCACCTATTTATTTTATTATCTGTCCGTTATTGTCTGTCCGTTAATGTTGCACCGAAAACAACCAAATAAAATTCCTTATATGTGAAAACTACTTGGCGATAAAGAACTTTCTGATTCTGATTCTGATGGCCAAATCAGATATAGAGGAATGGCACCACCTCCAGAAACCAATAGAAATAAGTGTTTTTGTTGTGTTTTTTATTAGGGTAGGTTCTCTGAGCACAGATTCTCTTTTTCAGCAACTCCCTGCTTCATACTCACACAGTTCCACACATTCACACCTCTGGGAGCTGCCCAGTACAACCACAGTCTGATACTGTCGACCACTAGGATCTGCCCAGTACAACCACTGTCTGACACTGTTGACCACTAGGAGTTGCCCAGTACAACCACAGTCTGACACTGTTGACCACTAGGAGCTGCCCATACAACCACAGTCTGACACTGTTGACCACTAGGAGCTGCCCATACAACCACAGTCTGACACTGTTGACCACTAGGAGCTGCCCAGTACAACCACAGTCTGACACTGTTGACCACTAGGAGCTGCCCATACAACCACAGTCTGACACTCTTGAACACTAGGAGCTGCCCAGTACAACCACATTCTGACACTGTTGACCACTAGGAGTTGCCCAGTACAACCATTGTCAGAGTCAGAGAGTCAGAGATTTAATTTGCCATGTATGGATGAATCCACATTGGAATACAGGTACAGCGCAACACTGTGTGTCTACAACTAATCCAATACAGGAGCAGAGTAGAAACAGTAAAAAAAAAAAAAAAAACACATACAGTATAAAAGGACAAACGCTAAGGTTGATACCGCATCCCCTACAGTGGTAAAGTGCATAATGCATAGAGGCACAATTTACAGTAAAAGTGCATATAATCAAAGTGCATGATGCACAGAAACAGCACTTCCACAACCTGACTAAATAACACACCAAAATAAAATAGGGTAATATACAAATCTAGCCTTTGGAGTTATTCAGGCTGCGCACAGCACTGGGGAATAAACTCTTAGTAAACCGAGAGGTAGAGCATGTGATAGAGCGGTAGCGTCTGCCCGACGGGAGAGGGACAAAGAGGCCTGCGGCTGGGTGACCAGAGGGGTCGTTGATAATGCCAGAGGCACGGGAAAGCAGCCTGGCACCATAGATCTCCTCTAGAGCTGGCAGGCTAACCCCGATTGTCTTGCGTGCAAGACGCACAATTCTGTTCAGAGATTTCTTCATCTGGTCTGTAATGTTACCAAACCATATAGTACAGGAGGAAGTAAGAACGCTCTCAATCACACAGCGATAGAAGTTGTGTAGAATCACCCTGTTATTAGTGAACTCTTTTAGTTTCCTAAGAAAGCAAAGATGTTGCTGGGACTTTTTAACGTTAGGTTATGACTATAACCAAGTTCTGTTAGTTAGGGGCGATGCTTGGCATCGCCTTCTGCACTATCTCGCGTACGTGCACGCGTACTGAATAAACCACAAATGTACCTCTAATACCAGTATTAGTCTGACCACACCCCTCATCAGCTTACCTTCATAAGCAGGTGTGTGGTCACCTGCTCTCCTCCTTCCCAAGCTTTCACCACAAGGTGAGGACAAGGGCTGCAGCGGCGTCCGATGCCAAGCATCGCCCCTAACTAACAGAACTTGGTTATAGTCATAACCTAACGTTCTGTATCGTTAGTGGCTTAGCTTGGCATCGCCTTCTGCACAAGGGAGGCCAAGCGGAGCCACTTGGCTGACAAATACACCCCGCTGACAGCCCCCCAAAACCATCAGAACAGGGAGGGCCGAGCCCCCCCGACCCCCCCTAATGGAGGGTAGCCCCCCTATTAGGGACGTCACGGGAGGGGGACGGACCCGACCGTGCGAAGAGGCACTCAAGCAACTCAACGCACAGGGTGAGCAGACCGTGGCCTGACCCCACGACTACACACACGCACAACCCGCATGCCACCCGGGAACGAACGGAGGAACAACCTCGTTACTGCCCCCAGAATCACGGGGTCAAGGGCAAACCCAACCCCGTGGCAAGGCCGTAGCAGCGGAGCACGAAGGAAGACCCAGACCCACCAAAAGGACTGGACTCCCTGGAATGGGGGCCCGGAGAAGTCCATGATGCCAGCATCAAGACCCCACCAGGTGGGCACGTAGTGCCCCGCCCCCCACATCGCCAGCGTATTCGGACAAAGGCCCCTCAGTTACTGCACCTGGTATTCCCAGGCGGAACCAACCAGGCCAGAACCTGCCCAGCTTCCGAGATCGGACGAGACCGGGCGTGTTCAGGTCGGTATGGCCGTAAGCCGAGCGGGCCCCGTCCCCCCAATAGTACACCGCCTGGCACACTGACCCTGCAGAATAGGCAGTCAGCATGGCCGTAAGCACACAAAAAAGGTTAACCAACGGAAGCAGGCAGCGCACCGGGGAAAAACCAGGCAACAGGCTGTTAACCCTAGCCTGGAGACTGCGGACGAGACAGGCGCCAGAGGGGACAGCTGAACACAGCCGCCCCGGCGGAAGGAGCGTAAGCTGGCGGTGTTGCATGACCAAGCCTCCATTTAACAACCCCCACCCAGAGGGGTCGAGGCAGAGAAGGCTGACACGATTGGCAGACGTCATGAACGTGCAGGGGCACCCTCAACCGGTGAACCCGGGAGTTGACACTGCTCCAACACACCATGGAATCAACCACCTCGGTGTTACCCAATGCGGTGGTTGTTCCTATAACCCCTCAAGAAAAAACTCCAAAACACACCTGCGGGTATACACCGGCTATACCGCAGTACAAGTGTTTCAGTTTCCAAAAAGGGTTAACCCAGGCCTACGGGTCGCAAACATCACTTCGGACCGGGCCTGGCGGTACGGGAAGCACAGGGTCACCAGAGGAGGTCAAAAAACCACCCCCACAGGCCCCTCTTCGCCATGCGTGAGAGAGGAGCGAAAAATAATGGAGAACCAGCCCCTAAGCACACCGTACCCGGTATTCCCCGGCGGTCTCCCAACCAAGTACTAACCAGGACCAACCTGTGTAGCGGCCGAGATCCGACGAGATCGAGCGCGTACAGAATGGCATGGCTGTAAGCCATGACGACAGTGCTGAGTAAAAACATACCCAACCAGGGTCTCCATAGCGCTTAACCCTGTGACACCCAGACCGACCTGGCATTTTTCCCCCTGAAAAAAGCCCAAGTCCCTCAGGGTACCAGAACAGCAGATCTGCATCCCCGGCGGACAACGGGTTCAACTGATCCGGACCAGCGTGACCAGAACCAGTCCCGTGCCCTAACCACGCCGACATGCCTACTCCAGGAGAAGGGCAGATATGCGTGTTGATCTTAACATGAAAAGAAGGCGCCACCCAGACGTCGGGACGAACCGCGCCTGGCGGCCCACCCCAAGGGCGTGAGACCCCACTACATATGTTCAGATCCATCCCGTCATCATCCCCCAGACATGAACGAGAATCCGTCGACAACCCACCCAGGTCATGGGATGTGGTCGCCGGAAGAGGAAAAACCCCCATCTCAGTTGCTTTATAAAAACGCTGTTTCAACCACAAGCAACTAAGGCGTGCCAGTCAATCGCCTGTTTACAGCGAGCTAGCACTATACGTGCGTCGGGACACACCCCCATCAATGAACAGGCTATTTAGACCTGTCATTGAATCCCCAAGGCGCCCAGGGGAACGACAAGAGGGGTGTGACACTCCCTAACTCCAACACTTCTGGAATAGAAAGAAGGAAGCATCAACAGTATGTATCCCAGTCTACACAGCCGGGGTAAAAAATGTTCACATTTTTACATCCCACCACCCTCCCATAGGAAAGCGACGGGGATCCCCAGAGAGACTTCCCACGCGAGCTGTACAGATTGAAAAGAATATATTGCACCTTGAGCCATGTAAAAAACTGGTTTTAGGGCCTCCGGGGAAGAGGCACCGAACCCATACACACTCAATAAACGAATTGAATCGAATATACATACAATAGAAAAGGACCCTTCTAGAGGGTCCACTCACTTTGACAATCTGAGGAGGAAGGCTCTGTACTCTGATGGAGGCTTCCTCACATGGAAGAAGGAGTCCGAACTCACAGAAGGCCTGAGTAGGCGCTTGGTGAGGAGGAGCCCTGACCACCCCCCCTGAAAACAGATCCATCACATGGACCTGAACAGCACACGGAAGTCCTACCAACAGAGACGCGCACGGTGACGTACTCTATGGCGGGGGAATTCCTGCGGTGCACACGCCCAATATACCAGGCCGTGGGACCAGGAACTCCCTCCCCCCCCCCCCCCCCCCCCCCCCGTAACGTGCCGAACCGCCACGTGACGGGAACCTTGAAGGACAGGGGGTGTACCCCTGACCGACAGAACAATGGGGAGAGGAAAGGTTACCAGTTCACCCCTTTACGACCCCACACCCATGATACGACGTAACGACAAAAAGAGAATATGACACAGTCATAGTCAGCTCTATGAAGCGTTTCACAGCTCCACACAGCGCACGAGCTAACCTGCTATCTGATTTTTACTAAGGAAAAACACAGAATAGAGAGGGCTCTAAGAACCCCGGTCCAACATACACATGTGCTTCTGTGGCCAGTACAACCCAGTTGTAGGTCACATGACACACACAACCCATCATCACCTACAAAAAATGGCAAAAACACTCAACAGAGGAACGCCGTTTTTTTCACAATGAGAGAATACATCATTCTTGATTAGTATCGACCACAGGCCTTGCTAAGCACACATGACAGCAACCAAACCAATTTCCCTTTAGGAAATAAGTTTCTCCAGCAGATTTAGCACAACCTCAGCAACCAAGCTGAGAGTTACCTCGTATCCCTACCACACAAAAGACACAATTAATGCACAACATGTCTGATAGGAGGTGATAAAGTCCCCAGGGAACCGGGGGGGGAAACACAATCCTCCTATTTTACCCTCAATACGGCCAGTTAAAACAGGAAAACCTGTTAATGTGTGAACTCACCGTTCATTGTCATTACAGTCTGAGAAAGAACATTCTTTTACTCACTCGTCACCAAGCATAGCTTCATAGGTTAGTTGCCTTAGTAGTGAGTACACGGTACACATAAACACCATGATGTTTCTCACACAACAACCAGATCAATACATCACGACCTGCACGGAGAAGCTAACTGCCAGTGACAAAAACAGCTCACACACAACCCGCAACGTATCTCAAATGCATTGCAACAACACACGTTTTGGGAAAAAACACCGTTATTCACAATACATTTAGCAAGGTAAAACCAGAAGACGTGTTATGGGGTCTGGCCAACCCCGTACCTGCCCGGAACGCAGATCAGCGAAGTGCAGTCACAAGCCACCGTAGAACACAGCCGTCCCGTGTTGTTCGATCCGGGCAGCGTCGCCGCTCCACCAGTCGCTACAGTCCTCTTTGTTGACGCAATCCCCGTCTAGGCTCAGGCAGGGTCGACGAACATCCCCTGTCAAGGATGACGTCGTGGTCAAGAGTGTAAAACATGTTAAAAATCAAAGCACGTTCAACAGAATAGCATCAAGCCAACGGCTGCTCCAACCGTTCGGGTGCTATCGCTTCCGCTCGCGAGACGCCGATCTACGACGCACGCGATCAGGAGCGAGCTCCCGGCGGCGCGCGAGAAGCCAAGCTACCCCGCGCCAGGCCACCGACCGGCTAACCGTAAGCTATGAACATGTAAACAATGACATAACACTCACCCAGACAGGCCGCCGTTCTGAACCCTCCTCACTTTTTAAGAAAAAAGAGAAAACAAGACGTCAACACCGCTTCACAACGGTGATATTACCACGTCCGGCGGAATCAGCACAGTACCAACTGGCCTGTATAGCTGACTTTGAACATGAATCTGCCGCTATCGCACATTACATGCACATATCCCCTCGTGAAGGAATACTCTCATTTGGATATGAAAGATGGGGTCTTAACACGGTGACAGAGAGAATCCACTCGTCCAGAACACACAGGGATCACCAGTGTCAATGGTCGCGGCCCACTAGTTAAAACTATAATGGTCGCCAGACCAAGGCCTTCTGTCGCCTAGACGGCTAAACAAAGGACCCTAGCCTGGGGCCGGTTTCCATAAACTTTGTCTAGTAGCCCCCATAGCACTAACAGACAAGTGGAGCCCGCCAGCAAACACTACTCACCCAACCTGGAACGCACCGCTCCTCACAACAGCGGCATGTCCGACAGTTCAGCTGTGGCCTGACAGGTTTCACCCCAACAAACACAGCAAGGAACTGCAGTTGAGAAGCATGCAGCGGCGTGCTCCCAATACGAAAACCGGTGGAGGGTTTGTAGAATGATCATCATCTTCTAGACACTCCAGTACGAAGACAATATCGCCGTATTTTCTCGAAAATAGTGAGAGAGAAAATAAAGATATGATGTCAACGTATCCTTGTTTCCCAAGCTGTTCCTAATCCAATTTCTTCCATCATGGTGTCAAGTGTGGGGATCTACCGAGGCACCTCTTCCTTGTGGTGAAAGCGAGAAGGAGGAGAGCAGGTGACCACACACCTGCTTATGAAGGTAAGCTGATGAGGGGTGTGGTCAGACTAATACTGGTATTAGAGGTACATTTGTGGTTTATTCAGTACGCGTGCACGTACGCGAGATAGTGCAGAAGGCGATGCCAAGCTAAGCCACTAACGATACAGAACAATGGTTTTGGTATTGGAGTGCCAGCTCAGGTCATTTGAAATAGTGACCCCAAGAAATTAAAAACTGCTCACCATCTCCACCTCTGAGCCATTTATGGTAATGGTGAGATATGGGATACCTTGCTACGTCTAAAATCGATGACTAGCTCCTTCGTTTTGGAAGCATTCAGGGTGAGGTTATTTGTCTCACTCCACCTAACAAGGTTCTGTCTGACACTGTTGACCACTAGGAGCTGCCCAGTACAACCACTGTCTGACACTGTTGAGCACTGGGAGCTGCCCAGTACAACCACAGTCTGACACTGTTGACCACTAGGAGCTGCTCAGTACAACCACAGTACTGATTGACCATTAGGAGCAGTGCCATCTGGGAGAAATGCGAGGCCCTGTGCGAGAATTAAAGGCAAGGCCCCCCCCCCCCCCTAAAGGTAAAAAGAAGATTTTTATTTATTTTTAATTCGTTTTTCATTTTATATATATATATATATATATATATTTTTTTTTATACAGTGAACATATTCTTAAATAATAGCGCTGCCCGAGGCTGGGCATACAGTCAACATATTCTTAAATAGTAGCGCTGCCCGAGGCTGGGCATATGATACAGTCAACGTATTCTTAAATAATAGCGCTGCCCGAGGCTTAGTGGCAATGCACCTGTACAGTCGTACACCTGGCCGTAACAGAGAAAATGCATAAAACACCCCTGGAACCTGATAAACAAGCTTAAAGTGGAGATGAAGCAGTGAGCAATGTGATCCTAGTTTGTTTGTTGTGTACCTTGTGTAAGACAGGGTTCTATAATCAAATGTGAAATCTATCTTATTTGTCTGAAAAATATAATATAATATCCCTGTTTTCAACATGGGCGCCGCCATTTTGTTGCTGACGTCATGGCTGACGTCATACCGTGGCTTGGGTGTATACACTCTGGTTAGCTGCCTATATTGAATGGGTCGGTCAGCAAATAAAATGTTGCCTACAAAACAACGGGACCGCGGTGGTTCTGTTTGTATTGCTCCTGGCTGTTCAAACTAATTTTACCATGTGAGAGAGAGGAACGTTGGTTAATTTCCACAAACTACCAGTGAAAAAAACAGTGTTGTTGACATGTTGGCTCGGGCTGCCTGCACCCAGACGGCGCGACCAGCCTGTTGGACAGGGAAGGAGGATCTGCAGCGAACACTTCATTGCCTCGGATTATGTTGTTGGGGTGGGATGTTTGTCCAGAAGACCACTAATCAGCTGAAGCCGGACGCGGTTCCCTCGGTCTTCGACAAACAGACCGGCGTTAGCTCTCGGGAGCGATCGCTAGCTAGTTGGCACCAGCCGGGGCCAGGCGTTAGCTCTCGCTAGCTAGCGTTAGCAACCGGAGCGTCGCGGAGCATTCAGCCTGCT